>NW_007728843.1:261299-265432 GCF_000696425.1 Galeopterus variegatus | reverse complement strand
AAAAAAAAAAAAAAAAAAAAAAAAAAAAAAAAAAGATCCAGAAATAAAAAGAGGGTATCTCAATTTTTACCTATCTCCCTCCCTCAGACACACAAACACTATCTTTATACCATTTAACACATTATACTGTTTGTTATAGACTGAATGTCTGCATCCCACCCAAATTCAAATGTTGAAACCCTAATTCCCAAGTTGATGATATTAGGAGACGGGCCTTTGGAAGGTAATTAAGTCATGAAGGTAGAAGCCTCATGAATGAGATTAGTGACCTTATAAAAAAGACTCCACAGAGTTCCCTTGCTCCTTCTGCCAGGTAAGGACACAGGAAGAAGACCAGCCGTCTGTGAGCTGGGAAGTGGGCCCTTACCAGTATATGCCAGCACCTTGATCTTGGACTTTCCAGCCATCAGAATTGTGAGAAATAAATGTTTGTTGTTTAAGCCACCCAGTCTATGGTTTTTTTGTTACTGCAGCCCAAATAGCCTAAGACACTGTTTATATCTGCAAGTCCAAGATATTAAAATCCAGATTTAAATCATAGATAATAAGAGTTGAATGTGGGGGATTCTGGTGATTAATCATTTTTCAAAATTATTTCAAACTTCATAAAAAGATAAATTAGAAGGTTATTTTATAAATGATGATATTTTCATTTATAATCTGTATCTTTTCATTTCTCTTCTCAGGATGTTATTTTTTATCTCCATTTTACAAAAGAGAAAGCAAGTCCAGAGTGATTTTTGGCTTGTCTAAGGTCTCTACTTAGTGGTCAAGCTGAGACCACATTCCAAATCTCCCAGCTCCTGCTCTATGTTCTCTCCACTGTATTGTGTTCTACTTCAAAGAGTCATGCTCTGCTGCTTCAAATAGCAGTTTGTTCTATATTGAATTATCTGATTTCTCAAAAACTTCATGACATAAGAAATAAAAGACAAAAAGCATATGACAAAATAGACCCATTTTTTCCTTTCCTAATTCCTCCCACTCCCATAATTCCTAGATAGAAGACATAATAACTAGTAAACTTATCAGATGTTAACTAAGTACTGGACACTGTACTAAGTACTGTACTTTTCACTTATTATCTCTTCTATGGGATTTATAGTTACGGAAGTTGAGGCATGTGTTTAGGGCATATCACCATTTTATAAAAAAGGAAACGGAGGCTCAGAAAAGTTGAGGCTTACTCAAGACAACATAGCAAGGAAGTGGTGGAACTAAGATAGATCTCTCTAGGGCCAGCCCATGGCTCACCTGGGAGAGCGTGGTGCTGATAACACCACAGCCAAGGGTTAAGATCCCATTACCTGTCATCTTTTAAAATAAATAAATAAAATAAAATAAGATAGATCTCTCTGATTCTAGGCATTATGCTTCATTTAAGCATTGTGAATATATTCTCTCTGAGCAAGACACAATTTTTCTAAATTATTATAGAGCTGAATAAACTTTCAGAAGTCATTGGCAACTTATATAATGTAGAGGATTAAAAATCTTGATTCTCATTTGATTTTTAGAAAGGGCTCTTTAGCTAAAAACCTTATGGGACAAAAGTCCTTAGCTAGGAGGCAATGGCCTACAGCTATGGGGCAAAAAGCCCATCTAATCAATTCTAACCAAGTATATGTTGATTCTCAGTTGATTTTTATAATAGGGTTTTTAGGTAATGCATGTATGGGACAAAAGTCTTTAGCTAGGAGGTAACAGCCTACAGCTATGGGGCAAAAGCCCATCTAATCAATTCTAATCACTGTTTAGGGATGGGATTATGTACTTTGATTATTTAACATACTGACTGTTGTTAAAAGATGTTGAAAGAATTGCTGTAGGGAAAACTGTGAAAAAATGTTCGCTAAGGGCAAGCTGTTTGTTGATGGAAACTTTAGAGACATTTATACTTAGATTTAATCATAAGAATGTAACTTCTGATTAAATCATTTAAGGAGAGGTTATATTTTGGATTAGATAATGATCACGGTTTTTTCAACTTAGCTATTCACTAATTGTACTTTGGAATGTCACATTGTTAGTTTAAATGATGTCACTAGTTTCTATTGTTTAAACTATACTTAGCCATAAATAACTTTCCTCACATTGCCCATGTCTTTTTTGAAATGATTTAATCAATTGATTTTTCTTGTGAAACTTCCTTGTTTTTACAATAAAAACAGAAGCTAACTTTGAACTGGGGCTGTACCCAGTTTCTCCTTCTAACAGAGGAGTTACTGGGGTGCAGTCCCTTTGGGCTTCTCATTGCATTCATGTTGGTTTGAGTAATCTCTTTTGCAGCTCCATTACACAGGAAGAAGTGTAACAATATAACTGTTGATAACCCAAATAATTTGATATTATGTCAATAACTAATATAATATCAGCTACAGGTCATATAAAACAGTCTTCTCATAGTTTTTAACTCTGTCTCCTTTCACATCATTCTGCCTACCTTTTTATATTTTTTGGTTCTTCCTTATACTACCCCCTAACTCCATTATGTTATCACTACCTCTCCTTTTTAATACCTCTTCTTTTCTTCTACACTGCATTCTTACTACTCTCTCTCCCACTTTACTTTCTAATCTCTTCTTATTTTTCTCCATTAATAAAAACTGTAGCTGAAGTATTGTTGGAGTGAGCAGGACTGAAGCCATGTTGGGATCTAAAACTTCATGGGCTCTAAAACATTTTAAAAGGACACAGTTTTTTTTCTTAGCAAGCATTTATCTGAGTTGACTCTTCTCCCATGGTTATTTGATATTTTGAACCCTGGTTACAGGGCAAGATGACATTATTTACATAAGTGCAAAGTTGTTTTCCAGTCAGCCTGGAGTTGCAAATTGTTACTAGACACATACTATCCAGACCCTGAGAAACCAAAGCAGATATCAATAAAGCTATGCTGACTCCACTTTGAAGTAAATAAAAATCTGCAGGACACTGAGATAACAGCAAAGATGAGAACAGAAACCTGATGGAGCCTTGGAGACACCTTTCACCTAACTCTTTGCATGGAGCCCCAACAGCTCATGTCCCCCTCCTTCCTGCTTTTCATTTCCCATGTTCCATTCTCTCAGCCCCCTCTTTAAAAACCCTCAGTAAATCTGAATCTTTGAGATGGCTTTAGTTTAGCCATTCTCCTTCAGGTTTACTGAAGAGATAGGTTAACCTAACATCTCTCCTCAGGTCACCACTATTCCTGAATAAAAGCTGACATCCATTTTTACCAACATTTAACTTTGGGGGTTGTTTATTTTTATTTGGGGGCAGGCAGCCAGACTTGGATTAGGTAACAGATTTTGGGGAGCCTCAGCCAGGAGCTGAGTGCCTCCCGGTAACAGTATGGTTTCTATTACTTCATACAATAATTTAATAATAATGTAGTAATATTCTGGTTCCCGGTCTTAAGTTTAAAAGTGGATGTGTAGATCAGATAATATTTTTCTAAACACAAAAATTTCAAAATCCCAAGTAACTTCTGTACTCATTTACTCATTTTTTTGGCCCTTGATTGCCATTATTCTACTATATTTTGTCCTAAAAGGAAACAACAAAGATTCTCCTCTGTATATTAGTATTGGATGCTAAATTTCAACATATCATACATCAAAGCTATTTTTATATGTACAAGTAAGATAAAAGGTTGACTTTTTAAAAAACAAAAAATTAATTTTGTTTTACTTGCTGAGATTTTCCTCTTTATTTTTCTACTTTTGGGGAATGTTTTTCAAGTTGATTAAAGTGTAGCAAAGTGTGTCTTATGTCATTCGTGTCTTAGTGCTGGGAAACATTCTAATACATCTTGTGTGTTGATAGTACTCACTCTCCCTCCTTGGAGAATGAGAAGGGCTTTATTTTAATAGAATTTGGAAATGGTGTCAGAATACAAGGTTTCATTACTATAGCAACAGTGAATAATGGGAGGACTAAATGTCAAACACATCCAATGTTGCCATAGTGACAATCAGTTACTTTACCAATACGTTTACTATTCCTTTCTGGTCAGTTTTTCTTTTTTTTTTTTTTTCCCCTTTTTGTCTTTTCTCGTGTCCGGCAACGGATCGCAACCCTCAGTGTCACGCCCGTACCGGACTGGGACCGGCAACGGGATCGCAACCCTCGGTGCTGCGCCCACACCT
>NW_007728843.1:239628-260509 GCF_000696425.1 Galeopterus variegatus | reverse complement strand
GTCTGTATGTGGGATCCGAACCCTCGGCGGGAGCGCCACTGCGCTCCCAAGTGGCGCACTGTAGCAGTGCACCACCGGGCCGGCCCCTCTGGTCAGTTTTTCTAATATGCTCATCTATATGAATGCTCAAAAAGGGGAGAAAAAGTTCAGAGTCATTTAAGCAAAAAAGAAGCCCTTCAAGAGATGAAAGCAATTTATTTCATTGTCCATTATTTAATAAGAAATTCAGAGTCCACAAAAAAAGGCTGTAAGGGAAATAGAAATTCTCATTTCTGTCCCAATGAGTATTCTTCCTATTTGCAGTCAGGGAAATTGAAGCATGGAGTTTGAGGCATGTCTGTATTGTCACATCATGTGATTTCAAACCATTCTCTCTGAGCTTCTGAAAATAGAGAATTCTGCCATATTGAAATGGAAATTTTGTTTTCTTTTTTAAGCAATAGCATTGAGGGTACATCCATGCCAGACAACCATGCTGGCCCTAGACAAAATCATTAAAGCAGGCAATAGTTTATTCTGGTCCTTCTGATTGTCCTCCTTTTCCTTTCAGCAGCCTTCTTGCCTCGCTGACAAAACATTCTCATTATAGTAACTCATCAAGACCCTGCCTGCCACACAACTCACTAGTGACCTTGTTTTGTACCTGTCTCTTCCTCTTCCCATAATTATTTCCACTAGATTAAACCTAGGGAGGATGGGGGGGAAGGGGGCCATGCTCACTTTCATCATTGAAAATGTAGTTACTATCACAATGCCTGGTGCATCACAGGACATAATAAATATTAGCTGAATGAATGACCTTCCATCAGACAGTATCCTTTGTTTTATCCTTTGTTTTGAAACACCAAATTTAAGAGATAATGCATAAATAGGAGCAATGGCCTAATGGCTTACTCTTTTCCAAAGTACAGTCTACTTTAGAAATGACTGGTATTTTCAGGTTCATTTGGGAGGTGGTTGTTGGGAAAGCAAGGTGCATTTATTCTATAGAAGCAATACACTAAATGGTAGGTAAATTTCTGGGTTGACTAGCAAAAATATATGTAATGCAAACTGTGCCTGGCTATGAAAATAATAGAACCACTTCCATAATTTCCAATTCCTTTCATAAAATCATTTCAATTTTTAAGAATTCCATTTCCAATTCGGAATTTCAGGAGCCTATCTCTGCCAGCTAATAATGGTAGTTCTGGAAACAGAAAACATTCTTAAGTACCAGTAATCTGTTGGCTAACTACATTTCTGTTACCTTATATAACAAAATTGATTTTGCACATTTGATTAAGGATACTGAGATGGGAAAATTAGCTTGGATTATTTTGGTGGGCCCAATTTAATTCCAAAATTTCTTATAAGTAAAAGAAGGAAGAGAAAAGTGAGTGTCAGAGTGATGGCAGCGTGAAAACATTCCACCAGTTATTGCTGGCTTTGAAAAGGCAGTAAGGGGAGCATGAGCCAAGGAATGGGTGCAGTTTTTAGAAGGTGGAAAGGGCAATAGATTAATTTTAACCCAGTGACTTCAATTTTGGAATTCTGACCTCCAGAACTGTAAGATACTAAATGTTTATTGTTTTAAGCTATTAAGTTTGTGTTCACTTATTACAACAGCAGTGGGAAACTAATACAACTTCCACATCTCCGTAAGGGATAGGAGCTTTTAAGTGCTTTTGGTTTGGCCCACTTATCTTTGAGCAAAAACCTTCAGCTTACCCATTACAGCTCTCCTTACCTTCTACTGTGCAGAAGAACTACAATCACATTGAAAAGGAACAAAATAATAATAATGAGAAATAGCAATCATTAAAAGACCAAAGAGACAGCAAAAGTGAAAATTTGTAAAATATATTAATGAGTTGACAGCAATCAAACACCACAACCAGGATAACCAACACAGATGATTCAATAATAACAATTTTCCCTCTGGAAAATTTTGGGGATTCCAATGATCTGCATATGCATGTGCACAGAGAAACTTTTCAGTACTGCCAAACATTTTGTAAAGTCAGATTCTCAGTGAACTCATAATGTGCTAGTTTTAGTTCTGAAGCATCAAATTTTATTAACCTGTGATAACTCATTTGATAGGTTACTTGGAATTAGCCTTTATTCATGTAAAAAATTAACATCTTTGAAATGGACCCATAAGAACCCCCAAACAGCCCTTGGTTTTGGAACACCTCTAAGACAAACAGTAGGAGACCAAACTTTGAGAAACAGTGCATAATCATTGTTCCTGCAAATCTCTTACGATGAATTAGAGATGAAATGCCCATTTTGCTCATAAGATAAACTATGAAAAGGGGTTGAAGGGAGGTGGAAAAAAGAATTTTAAAGTTTGACTCTTGAGAAATGATCCGAATTATTATTATGTAGATCATTATGAACTGATTCTTCTTCTTGGGACACTGTGGTTTGAACTTTTATTTTTTTATTTCATCTATAAATGTTTCAAAATATGTCTCCAGAAGATAAGAAATACTATGCTGTTATCACACCTTACATGATTAACAATTGTTACAATCTAATTGAGGTATTAGAGTTACCCTGCCAGAGAAATATAATGTGGCTATGATGTGATTTACATGCTGTTTTTTCCAAAAGCTCCATAGAAAACTGATAACAGATGTTCCAAAGATTAAGATAGGAACAACTGACTCACAGGAATAGAAGGGACTCTATAGGTGATCCAGCTCAAAGAACTGAACATTTGAATCCCATCTCCCCAGCACCACTAAGAATTTTCTAGCTAAATTTCCCCAATTCCTTTAATTTTTATAACAGGATTTCAAGCCTCTTCATACTTTATAGTCCTTTAGAATACTTCTAATGTTCTATCTCTTTTAAAATGTGGTATTCAACCATCATTTTTCTTATTCTAGATATTACACTTCTATTAATGATTACTATTTTAACTATTTTGATTGCCGTATTTATTCATTCAACAAAAATTTACTGAAGGCTTACTACGTGAACAGACAAAAATCCCTGCTCTCATGGAGTTTACACTCTATGACCCATACAATTGACTTTTAAATGTATAAGTCCTAAATTTACTTTCAACTTATTTTGAAAGCTACTTCTAAACCAGGTTCCTGCCAGCTTCTTGCCCCCTATAAGCCATTGCTTGTCAGCATGGTGTCTGCTTCTGCTCTGTTCTGAAAGCATTTTTAAAGATTTTGTAGCTTACCATATATTAGAGTAGCCATTCTTTTACAATAAACGGGTCTTTAAATGGAAATATTTTTATGGATGTTTTATACTTGTTGTCATTTGTCTTAGTGTATTTTGTGCTCCCATAACAGAATACCAGAGACTGGGTAATTTATAAAGAACAGACTTATTTCTTACTGTTCTTCAGGCTAGGAAATGCAAGGTCAAGGGGCCAGGATCTGGCAAGAGCCTTCTTGCTGCATCATCCCATGCAGAAGATAGAAGGGCAAAGAGCACACACACAAAAGTGAGCAAGAGAAGAAAAGGCAGCTGACCTCACCCTTTTATCAGGAACCCACTCCCATGATAACAGCATTGATCCACTGATGAGGGCAGAGACCTCATGACCTAATCACCTCTTAAAGATCTCACCTCTCAACACTGTTGCATTTGGGATTGTTTCCAACACATGAACTTTGGAGGACAAATTCAAATCATAGCATCATTTAACTACAAATTATTTACTACTTCCTATCCTTTCCGAAACCATAACAATAAATGAAATGAGGAGGACTACGGTGAGATATCTTAGAAAACAAACAACAATAACAAAAACCTAAACTAGACTAAAAGACACAACTTCAACACTTTGAGAATGATGAAAGAGGCAATTATGCACACACGAAGGAACCCAAGCACTGCTTTCTAGTTAATTGCCGAGACGACAGCAGCGCTCTACTGAGGACAATTATGAGGAAGCACGTTGCTCGGCATTCTCTGTGTTGGCCATTTGATTACACTTGTTTCCACTCATGCATGTGAACTTTGGACATTATTTTAAATTATGCCATAAAGAAAGCCGAGCATGTTTTTTGTTTTATGTGGAGAACAAAATGGTTTTGCAGCATCACTGACTAAAGTAATAACTGTTATTCCAAGGCTCTTTTCAAAAGCATGAGGCACTACTTATGCTAGAAAGCAAGGATACCTAAAGTCATTTGATTCAATGTAAACTAATCCATCAGGGGTTTCTCACGGCTAGAAAAAGAAAGGGCCTGTTCAGCATTCTAATATGACTGACTGCACGTCTCCCTCACCCTAAATCTAATCAGTCCTTTTGATGTTCTTTCTTCAGTATTTTTTAAAACCGTTCTGTAACATCTCCTCTGTGTTCAGTTTCTCAACATCTTTGGCCTATAAAAAGGAGTGAACTCCCAGATGATCTCCCTGCTATAATCTATTCTGTTTACTGTTGGCAAGATCCTCTTCTTGAAACATAGATCCTATCTTGTCACCCTCTTCCTCAAGAACCTCTTATTCTGCTTCCTGTTGCTCTTTTCCACACCAACATCTCATTGACAACTTCTGAGTCTTTACTTTTGTTTTCTTGCTGCCAGCTAGGTTCTTTATCCTCTGCCTATAACATTTATCTGGGATTTTATCCATGTGGGCATTTTTGTCTCTTTGTATTGTTTGCTTAGGGGAGAAGGGAGGAGAGGAATGGGGGAGTCTATGTGTTTTTAGGCTGCAATACATCCCAATAAATGGGTGGGTTCCTATTGGGCAGGAAGATGTGTTATAGTATCTTAGACAAGCACTGAAAGTTAGTGAGAAGACGAAACAGGACCGTGGAGGCTGCTTGACAAGCAAAAAGACTCGGAGACATCACAGGAGGAGGTGTTTATGTGGGAAATGGGGAAGGAAGGGCAGGCAGAGTTGGAGATCTGGTGTGTGGTAAGCTGGACCTAGTTATATGAATATGCGTCAGGATCTCAACACAAGGAGTTATAGTAGAGGCTGTGTAAAAGGTAGGTGCTGTCCATTTCTCTAAGCATAATTAAATCAGCTTGGTTAGGAAAAGCAGTATTAGATAATCCCTAATCATGGCTGAATTAGAAATTTCATCAGATATATTCTTTTTTTTTTTTCCCGGTAACGGGATTGCAACCCTCGGTGTCGCGCCCGCACCACACTCAGCCAGTGAGCGGGAACCGGTCTCCACATGGGATCTGAACCCTCGGCGGGAGCGTCGCCGCGCTCCCAAGCGGCACACTCTCCAGTGCGCCACCGGGCCGGCCCTCATCAGATATATTCTAGCTATTAACATAAAAGTTTAAAATCATATGCACTTTTTTGTTGTTGTTCCTATCAAGAAGTTTGGTGTAGTTGGAGACATCACTGGATATATATTAATAGAAATATGAGTTTGTGAAAGATTATATTTTGCTAAGATAGCTGCAACAGTATCTCCCATCCCCAGCACCAATCTGCAATGTGACCTTGCCACTTCCCCATTAAGAGAAGGAACCGATTTCTCCTCCTTGAATCTGAACAGGTCCTGTGACAACAACAATAAAAACACAACAAGAACAATAACAAACCAGCAGAAATTATGCTATGCCAAGTACAGAGATAGACCTTAACTAGCTTGGCAGCTTCCATTTCTGTATCTTACAAGGCAGCCACCATGTCAGAAGTTTGACCAAGCAGTGGAGTGGGCCTGGAGAAGACATGAAATGGAGAGGAAAAGATGCCAAGAAGCACTGTGGCGGTAGACAGCCAAGTGAAGAAATCATCTTAGAAGTTGAATTCTCATCATCTCCCCAGCTGATGCTTCCTCGATCAGAAACAAAACACATAGTCAAGCCCTTTTGGAATTCCTGACACACAAAATGGGGAGGGAAGGAAGGTACAATGGTGGTTCTTTACCACTAAATTTTCGGGTGTTTTGTTATACAGCAATAGATAACTGAAATATGGTTATTTTTCCATTTCTGTCATTTAATAATCCAGTTACTGAAGAAGTTTTTCATCCATCTCTATGAAATGCAGACACTGATCCTTGTCTATCTACCTCATGTACGTGCTGTGATATTCGAAGAAGATAAATACGTAAAAGTCTAGTGGAGGCAAGATATTATTCCTGGTCCTTTGAAAAATGTCTATGTCTATAATATTGATTTGTGTGTGCCCATTATGTATGGTTTCATTGCCTCGTGTTTGTTCTTTCCAATTATAAGCATGGATATTTGAGGTCACTGTATTTCCTCTGCAGACTTTGAGGTAGATTTAAATTTAGGTAGAATGTCTCTTATTAAACATAGAAATTACCCTATTATATTATTCTAATAATAATCTCTTAAGCAATTATTACCATTTTTCCTCCCAGATATATTTTACATTTCAGCCCAGTCCAATATGATTAGAAAGCATCTCTATGCTTTTAAATTATCAGAATAATTTTTCAATCATTTGAATAAATCACAGAGCCTTAAAGGAATTCTGTGGTTCATTGTTTCTTGATTAACGTAATTTGAAAGAGAAAATAAAAATCTATGCTCTTCTCTAAATAATAGAAAAGCAAAGGAGAAATCAAAAAAAGCAGCAAAATCGTATTGGCTGTTTTTATTTCTATAGAGCAAGAATATTTTAATTTACAGTCAGATGAGAGACTATTAATCTGCAGAATTGGTCAATAATGTAATTCAATCACTCTCAAACTTTGAGGCATTCTAGTTAATGAAGGAAGGGCTCACTTTTCAGTAGTAATTCCTACCGATAATAACCTTATAATGCTGAAGAAAGGCTAAATGCATATTTCTTCTAGTGATAAAATATAAAACATTGACCAAATAAAGTTTCAAAGTGGTGCTACTTCCAACTGTGGTTTCTTGGAATTAAGAGTTCTAGTTGATTTAATAACCTGGTTAATAAAAATTTTCATAGAGAGGTGGTGTGGTTTTAAGAAAATAGTTCTAGATTCTATTCTGAACTCATTTTCTTACTAGTTGCGTGTCCTTAGGCAAAGTGTGCATCAATCTAGGCATTGGTTTACTCATCTATTAACTCATATAATGGAGATTATTAAGGCCACAGTCATGCATCACTCAATGATGGGAATACAGTCTAGGAAATGCATCATTAGGCAATTTTGTTGTTGTGCAATCATAGATTGTACTTACACAAAAATAGATGGTACAGCCTATTATATACCTAGGCTATATGGTATAGCTTATTGCTCCTGGGCTACAAACCTGAACAGCATGTTACTGTACTAAATACTGTAAACAACTGTAAAATAATGGTAAATAGTTTAGTATCTAAACATATCTAAACACAGAAAAGGTACAGTAAACTTACAGTACAAAAGATAAAAAATGTACACTGATATAGGGCACTTATCATGAATGGGGTTTCAGGAATGGAAGTTGCTCCGGTTAGTCAGTGAGTGAGTAGTGAGTGAATGTAAAAGCCTAGGACATTACTGTGCATTACTGTAGACCTTACAAATACTGTATGCTTAGGCTACACTAAATTTATTTTAAAAATTAAGTAATTGTGCTGTGATGTTACAACAGTTACAACGTCACAAGGGGATAGGAATTTTTCAGCTCCATTGTAATTTTATGGGACCATCGTCATACATGTGGTTCATTGTTGACCGACATGTCATTATGCAGCACATGACAAGGGTTATGATGGTTATATAAAAATTGTATCTATCAAATGTACCTATCATTATGCTTTATGTCTCAGAGCTTTAATTGGAATTTGTTGCTTCAAAATCTATCTCAGAGGCAGGACTAACCACTTTGCTGTCTGTGTCACTAACATCAACCTTGTCGCTTCTATAACCACTGCTATCAGCCTTACTTCCACTACTTGTTATTTTGCACCTGCTGAGTCAGAGGCAGACACACTCTTCACGAGAGGCTCCTGAAAGGATAACCTCATATTTTAGGTTTTCTTGTGGTCTCCTTTTTCTTGATAAGCTTTCCTTGAGCTTGTTTAGTGGAAACATGAATCCTGCCCCCAATAATCCCCCCACCTCATGACTGTCATAGTGCCATTAGAGATTCCAGTCCCAGAGGTTAGGTCAGCCATCGCTGCTTCCTCTACCCCACCCAACAAATGCAGAGCACACTTTGAGACTCTTAATTCTAGTGTCTCTTGTTTGACAGTTCCAAAACCTGTAGATGCATGTGACCAGAATTGCTTATGACCTACCCCTCCTCATGCTGAACTTTCTAGTAGGTGTAACCTCTCTCCTTTGGAACATTGCATTTTGAGATTCAGATTGCTTGTAGATGATTTTCCATGGGACAATCGCTCTTATTGCACCTGATGATCTCTGTGAAGTCATCTACTGCATCAAATTAGAGGTCGGATCTGTGGCTAGGCTTGCCTTGGGAGTATCATACGACTAGGCAGACTCAGCCTAGCTATAAAATGTTTTTTCTTTGATTTGAATTTCTAACATGATTACAGGAACAAGGACAAAAAAAGGGAAAGAAAGAAGAGTGCCCCGAATTTTACTGTATATAAAAAAAAAACAAACATTTCAGCAAGTAGGCCATACATATTTTCATCTTTAAAAAATTAAATCAAGGGCCGGCCCGGTGGCGCACTGGATAGTGCGCCGCTTGGGAAGCGCGGCGGCGATAAAATGTTTTTTCTTTGATTTGAATTTCTAACATGATTACAGGAACAAGGACAAAAAAAGGGAAAGAAAGAAGAGTGCCCCGAATTTTACTGTATATAAAAAAAACCAAACATTTCAGCAAGTAGGCCATACATATTTTCATCTTTAAAAAATTAAATCAATACAATAATCAAACAAAAATCCATTAAGCTATGAAAGAGCAGAGCTACAAATCTACGTTGTTTTTAATGAATGTATTTAATTGTCAAGGGATAAAATGTTCAGAGGAAAAGCTAAGTGAGTCCTTAGTTTTAAGTAGATTTAACCTTGCAAATACCATTTGTACATTCAGCTTCCACTACTAAAAAGAGGATTGTCAAAAATGCAGTATATTTTACCAAAAGATACAAGAACAAAACATTAAATACTGTTTTTGAAAATGCTGAAATCATTATTACTAAACATTCACTGAGCATCCACAGGATGGACTGTACTCTATTATGTACTTTGGGACCACTGTAATTTTTGTTAGAGTAGTTCTTGTCCTTGGAAAGCTTAGAGTGAAATAAGGAAATAAGCAGGTAAACATTAGGTATAATATCTACTGATTTATTTAACACTAAGTATAAAACTTGTTAGATCATTGAGAAAGCTACTATTTAAAAATGGTTATTTCATATTGCTCTTTATATCTTTAAATATGCATCCTGAGTTTAAGAGCCATAGAATTATATTTGAAAACACATACATAACTTAAAATGTCAAAGAAAGAGAATCAAAAATAAAAAACTCACCCTTACATGATGCTACTATGGGCCTGCTATTATCTAGAGGATTCTGTGTATGTTAACACACTGAATTCTCATAATGATCTTATAACAAAGACACTACTATTATTCTCATTTTTCAGAGGAAGAAACTGAGTCGATAAGTACTGAACAGCTTAGTGGTAAAGCCTCTGACTTCCTGTACCAGCGTCCTACTGAAGGGGATGAAGACTAAAAGAAGAGTTACTTGTTCAAATATAAATAATTGCAAATTGCAAAATTGATTTTTAAATTTTTCAAATATTCGTAAATACAGGACAACTGAAAGAGTAGGACAGAAAACACCAGTTTAAAGAAGAGTTTTATTCCTTTTATTTTTGTCTTTTTTTGTGACCGGCAACGGATCGCAACCCTCAGTGTTGAGCCCGTACCGGACCGGGACCGGCAACGGGATCGCAACCCTCGGTGTTGCGCCCGCACCTCGCTCAGCCAGTGAGCGGCCGGTCTGTATGTGGGATCTGAACCCTCGGCGGGAGCATTGCCGCGCTCCCAAGTGGCGCACTGTAGCAGTGTGCCACCGGGCCGGCCCTAAAGAAGAGTTTTAAAATGAGTGTTGAAGATAAAATTTTTGTTATAGGTGTTTTCCCGAGGGAGTACCCACTTTAAGCCATTATGGACTAATACGTCAGCAGGAATAAGTTTATGTAGCAGATTTTTTTAGAAATGGAATGTAAGTCAAAAAAATAAGATAAGGAGGGAAGAGACTAAAAGAGGGAGAAGGGCAGTTAACGAAGTCTGCAAAGGCCAATTTTACTTTCTTGGCAATTTGGCCAGGAACTGGCCTTAAAAAAGACAAAATTTACTTCAAGGTTACCAGACAGAAGATAATTTTATCACCTGGAACAGTTAATATTGGCTATCAAACTGCTTTATAATGTCTGTATTTATCTCTTTATTTGTTTGTTTTTGGTGGCTGGTCAGTACCGGGATCTGCACCTTTGACCTTGGTGTTATCAGCATCATACTCTCCCCAGTGGGCTAACCGGCCAGTCCTATAATGTATTTAAACTGGGTTTGGCATTGGTCCTCATATTGGTACAAATAAACCTGCAGGTTTCTAAAACCTCATTCAGTTGTTTAACAAATATTTATTAGACGTCTATGATGTACTAGGTACTAGGTGCTTGAGATATATTGGTGAAACAAAATAGACAAACATCCCTGCCTTAACTGAACTTAAAATCTATCAGAATGAGACATAAACAAGAGACAAAGTATGATTATATAGCATGTTAGAAGGTAAGCAGTGCCAGGGGATAAACAAAGAAAAAGAAAGGGTTGGCTGGCTGCTCACTTGGTAGAGTTTGGTGCTGATAATGCCAAGGTCAAGGGTTCAGAACCCTGTACCAGCTAGCTTCCAAAAATAAATAAATAAATAAATAAATAAATAAATAAATAAATAAATAAATAAGTCTAAAGGAAAAGCAGAGTGTGAATGGTTGGAGGTTCTAGGGGTAGAGGAATGATTGCAGGTGTAAATAGAGTGGTCAGGGCAAGCTTCATTGAGAAGGTGACATTTGAGCTGAGCTTTAAATGAGGGTAAGGACTTAACCATGCAGATAGCTGGGAGAAGAACATTCCAAGCAAAGGGAACAACTAGCACAAAAGCCTTTAGGAGGAACTGCCTGTGCTGAGTAAGCGAGAGAGAAAGTGGTAAGACAGAAGGTCAGAGAGTGAAGAAATGAGTCCACTTCATGGATTTTGGTTTTCTTAGAGAAATGCGGAGTCATTGGAAGGTTTTGAGTGGAAGAATAACGTGATCTGACCTACATATATCTTAATGGTTTCACTCTGGCTGTTGTGTTGAGAACAGACTGCAGGGATGTAAGTGTGAAAGCAAGGAGACTTGTCAAGAGGCTATCATAGTAATCCACATAAGAGATGACAGCCAAGGTGGAGGCAGAGGAAGTGGTGAGTCTGGTTATTTTCCAAAGGAGGAAGCTACAGGTATTCCTGATGGATTGTGTGAGCAAGAAAAGTTGAGGATGTCTATAAAACATTTTGCCTGAGGAACTGGAAAGATGGAAAAGCCATTACTGAGTGTCTGGGTTGTAAGAGGGTATATTTTGAGTTTAGCTTTGGAAATCTTAAGTTTTTGATATCTATTAGAGGTCCAACAGGAGATAACATGTAGGAATTTTGATATATGAACTTCGGAAGAAGTGTGGATTAGAACTATATATTTGGGAGCCATCAGAAAATAGATGATATCTAAGACCTTGAGACTGAATGAGATCACCCAGGGAATTAGTGTAGATAAAGAAGATAAGAAGTCTAAGAGCTGATCCCTGGGTCATTCTAACATTATGAATTCAGGGAAAAGAGAAGAAACCCGCACAGGAGCCTGACAGGGAGTAAGGCAGAAGGAAAACCAGAAGAGGAGAAGTTCTGGAAGCCACGTGAGGAAAGTATATCAGGTAAGAGGGAATGATAAACTGGGTAGAAACTACTAATGGTTAGGCAGGAGAAGTACCAAAAGGCTACTGGTGGTCTTGACAAAAGCATTTTTGGTAAAATTATTGGCAAAAGCCTGAGAGAAGAAAGATAAGAAATGGATACATACAAAGAAATGGGGAAGTTTCTGGAGGATATATGGAGTTAACATGTTTGTGTGCTGATACGAATGATCCATAAAGATGGGAAAATGGATTCTGAAGGAGAAAGGAGGAAGAATTGCTAAAGTGAGAGGGAATGTGATCTACTTGTAAGTGGGGAGTGGACGCAAGAACAGTTTACCTATTGTGAAAAGGGGGAAGGCAGGGTATGTGAATAAAGATGCTCATAGTTGGTAGTTGCGGTTGGTGGTGGGAATTTGTAGAAGTTCTTACCAGATCTCTTAAATTTTGGTTTTTTTAAGTAAGTATAACAAAACAAGCGAGGGGCAACAGATCTGAGCAAGCATGGGAGTGATCATGTTTGACAATGGAATTTAAGCTTAGAAAAAGACGGAGAGGATATAGAGGCAGAAGTCGTGAAGAAATATGGATACCAAACAAGGATAGTGCATAGAATGAAGGATAGAGAAGAGAGACAAGGGTGAAAAGAGACCAGATTCTGAAGTGTGAGTGCCCCCCAAGCTGAGACACTTACTTCCTGGAACAAATGCACAATTGAACTTGATATCGTAGCAGGGTGTTAAAACGGCACCCAGTGAATCATATCTCTCTGTTTCTGCACCCTTAACAACATATGTCCTTGCTATTTGCTATGGAGTCTGTTTTCCACCATTTGGAATCTGTGCTGTTTTGTGAATTGCTTTGACCAATCGGATGCAATAGAAGTGGTATCTGGGACTTCCAAGGCCAGCCTTGAGGCCTTGCAGCTCCACTTTCACTCAGAGGGAAGCCAGCTACCCTGGAAAGAGATCCAGGCTATCCCGCTGGAGAGAGAAGTCCTAGAACATGCTTTCCATCAGGAATTTCTGCTATGATAGAAATACTCTCCGTTGTCCAATGCAGTAGCCACTAGCCACATGTGGACACTGAACACTTGAAATGTGACTTGTGACTGAGAAACTAAATTTTAAACCTTATTGAATTTTGATTAATGTAATTAAGTTCTACTTTGTTGCATCAATTTCCTCTACCAACGCAGACTTGGGTACTTTTCAGATTTAAAATTTTATTTCTAATTGTGGAATGAAAGACTGTGGAGCATTTTGGAGAGTGAGGGGAAGATGGCTTCTGGTTAAGGTAGACAAAGAAAAAGAGAGGGAGGAGACAGACACCTTTAATGAAAATTTCCCATTTGCTGAGCATTGTGCCAAGCATGTCACATGCATTATTTAATTCTCAAAGCAACCTTTTGTGAGAAGTACATCATCACAAATTTACTGATAAAGAAACCGGGACACAGAATGTTTAAGTACCTTGCTTAAGCTTATACAGCTTATAAACCATTCTCTCTGGGGGAACCACGATTCAAACCTAGCCTGTCTGACTTCAGAGGTGGGTTCTCAAGCTCTGCCCCAGTGTGTTTCCCAACATGCCCAACAATAAGAATTATTTGCAGTGCTTATTAAAATATGGGCTTCCAGGATGCAAATCTAGAACTTACTAAATAAAAATTTCCAAGAGTGAGGTCCTGGATTTAGTATTTTTAACTGGTACCTCCCCGATGATTTAGTTTTTGAAGCAGGTTTGAGAAACACTGCCTGACACTGCATTCATTGTAGACCTTCCATTACAAAAATACTGGTTGCAGCTTCAGTATTTCACTTATCAATGAAAGAAATGTAGATGGTGTACTTTAAACTATTGAATAGTTTTTTTTCTAAACATTCTTAGAAACAAGAGTACATATTAATTTTTGGTTGTAAGAGAAATGTGAACCATATTTAAACAGAAGAATACTGTGCGGATATTTTACTCCTTCAGGAATAGATACAGGGTAAATACTATTTGTAAAAGAAATAAAAAATGTACTTGATTTCTTAAAAGGTTGTTTTAAAAGAGCTATAAATAATTTGAATTCCAATTAATGTTTCATAACATAAAAGGGTAGTTAATCTCTAAAAGAAAAAAATTAAGGCTAATGGGATTTTTAAATCTGAAAAGCCCACAGGGAAAAGTTTTTCTTGATTAAAAAATTTAAACTCATTTTACAGCACACATTTTGGTCAGGGTTAGGGAAGGATAATTAACTCCCATGGAAGAATCACTAATTACCGCCAGAGCAAAATCAGGTTAAACAACACCAAACTTGGAAGAAATGCAAAAATATTTATCACGTGCAGTGGAATCTAACACTATAAATACTAGGATGACCGGTTTAATATTTATGCCTAAAATCTATTTTAAGATAGCTCCCACAGGTTTCTTAAGTTTTTCGTGAATATTATTAAGTTGACTCTCTTGGGTTTAGGCTCATTAAGCGTTACAAAAGGCTTCAAAATTACAAAATTTAATAAATACAAAGTGACTTTATCCTGGAAACATGTGTTTTATAAAAAGTAATTACTAACAAAGACTGCAGTTTTAAATAATGTTCATTCTACCTCAAAATTCAATATTTTTGTATTGGTTTCAAAAACCTCAAAACACTTTATAATCATTTTGAAACTTTTTAGATCCATAATGAAAAGTGTATTACTTTTTTAGGATTATTTTCTCTGGAATATATACATATAAATCAATTAAAATCTGTATACTAGCTAAATTGCTCCAAATAGTTTTTGACGAAACATATTTTGTAACTTACACAGTGAATGCATAAAATGCATAAATTACAGCACAGCCTAATATTACATAACTCTTAGTGATTGGAAAGGGGACAAACTGGTACTTTAAATGCCTTTTACAATTTATTTCTTGTAAGAATGGAGATTAAAATTTGTCATTGAGGGGTTTCTGTCTTTTGTTTTTCTCCTGTAATAAGAGGAAACGGGCTAATTCAGGCAGGTTCAGAATTAGGGAAAGAACTTTAAATGCCAATGCATCAGACTGCAATGATCAACCATTCTGTTTAATGACTTAAAAGGAAAACTTCACTTGGGACTGGTGAGTATTACAATGTTGACTAAGAGAGGACACCTCTGAATGGAGGGAAGCATCCCCAGCAGACTGGTGGCAGGCTAATTCCTCACGTTATCCTTAAGTTTTTAATAAACTCTGTTAAAGCCTTCTGTTTAGGGGAATTCAATAGAAGGGAATGGGTCAATGTTTGAAGGCAAAGTGAACTGCAGAAAGCTGGAGGCACATGGAAAGTTGGAGGAAATAAGGAAAGATATCTGGGGCAATAAGTTTGGATCAAGGACGAACAAGTGAGCAAAAGAGATCTTCAGAAATCCGAAGACAGTTGGCCTTATGTAGTCATGTGGGATAGAGACAGAGTTCATTTTCAAGGGTTGGGTCTCCTGGGCCGTAGTCTGGAAGAAGGACTTGAGAGCCAAGGTCACTTAGTAAATCACAGCTCATATCATAGAGAAACCAAAAGCATGATAGAAAATGGCACTGTCCAGAGAGAAAAGTCATACGAACTAGAATTAAGAGAGCATCTGTTCAATGCAAACACTTAAAAAACCCTTTCATGGTACCACTTAATCTCCCCGACTTTGGCCCCCTTCACTAGTTCCACCTCATGAGCATCAGGATGAGGTAGGAAAGCTTACACCCTGACAACTGACTGGTCCTTGTATGCCTGGTGGCTACTGAGGCAGGGTTGGCCGGTTCCTGGTCCTGTCCATTTGGCTAGATTTTGCTGCTGTCATTTGGGGCTCAATGACATTTTGTTCTTTCTTAGCTCTGTCGGCCTGAAGGTCTCTTCTCAACTATGACTCACCTGTGGTTCCTGGTCCTGTCCATTTGGCTAGATTTTGCTGCTGTCATTTGGGGCTCAAGGACATTTTGTTCTTTCTTAGCTCTGTCGGCCTGAAGGTCTCTTCTCAACTATGACTCACCTGAAGTCTGGTGTTCCTCTATTCATTTCAGACCAGGTTGTCTACCTTCATGTCTATGTTGCCAGACATATCCCAGCTACAGAAGCCCCTTCTGACAATCTCCCCACCTCCACCACCATAATCTCAGTAGCTCTGAGACCTGTCAGAGTGACTCAGGAACCCAGACACATGGAAAGGGAGAGGCAAGAAAATGAGAGCCCTGGCATCCACCTTTCTCTACCTCTTTTATTTCTAATAACAATAAATAACAGGCAATATGTATTTTTTTCTGAGGTACATTTTAATAAATTAATAATTATTTCATAAAATTGAAGTGTTTTATTACATGTTAATATGGTTAATATGGACCTGCAAATTGCTGATTTTTTTTTCTTATAGCACATGGCAAAAGCCCACATTCCATTAATAGGGAAATGAAGTAAGTTACCCGTGTATGCAATGTGAATAGCTTTGGGCACTATCCTTTCCTCCCCGCTACCAAGTCGGAAAAGGTCATTGAAGTTGTTATGCTATTGTAAGAGAAATGGGGGTTGCATGTATACTAATGAAACTTGCAGTCATTGTCTTATCTATTATTGCCTTTAAAAGGAAACACAGAATTAGGTATTATAATTAGGATTCACTAAAAACAAATAATCCCTAAACACTAAAAAATTAGGTGGATGACTTTGAATCTACAATTTATCTTTTAAGAACCAACTATATATATACAACTATACAATCATTATGCATGCTCTTCAAAGGTGGGCAATGCAGTATGTAATGCAATTTTACTCTCAAAAAATGCATCTGATTAACTTTTCTGCATATTAAAACAAACTAAAGTTGCACAAACTACCAATTTTCTCAGAGAGTTTGAACTCAAGCCAGATATCAAATATTACAAAGAGAATTAATATACATAAGATAACTAAAGTACAATATGGTAGCATTCTAAAATGTAAAATCCTAACATAAATGAAAATAATTTGCTTTGCATATGAAGCTAAGTTGCACAATGTACTGACATATCAAACACATTCAGTAACAACATAACAAATACATTTTGCTTCACATATTGGCTCAATAGAATATTAGTTTATTGGATGCCTTTTTTGTATGTCAAACACTGTGCTAAATGCTGGGTCCAGAAATGATGAAGATATGTCCCTATTCCTAAGAGCTTCCAGTTAAATGAGGAAGACAGACATGTAAAGAAATATTGATACTACAATGTGACATTCATTAACAGAATACTGAGCAATTTGTTACCCTTGTGACTAACAGCATAATTTTTTTAGCTAGTTAGAACCTTTATGGTTGGGGATGTTGTAAAAGTTAATGAAATGAACAAAGCTACCTGACCCACAGAGTTCTTTAATTATGGTCTTGTTTTACGAAAATATCATGCTCTATCCAACTGGACTTACAGCACAGATGAATCTCCAAATTTAAATTGTTATTACCAAAAGGCTGGTCAATATTGATTTCTGAGCAAATTGTCCTCATTAACCACAAAGGATGTGATTGCTTTGTTTGGTTTCTATTTTTTTATATATTTTCTGGAGTCTTTTTTAGAAGTATTTCTAGAATTCTGAAAACCATACCTAATGACGAATGATTGACTTATTAAAATTTGGCTTTAGAATTCCTTTCCCAGAAAATGTGCTTGTGACTATGTTGGTTGTGGAGGGTGGATAGGAAGAGAGAGATACAGCAAGGCTTAGACCAAATGGGATTTATAAGAGCTGGAGAGCTAGGCGAGGGAATGCAATGTCTGAATTATCAAGTACACTTCTCAGTGTAGGCAAAATAGACAGTGAGGCAAAATCCATACGTGAAACAGATTCTGCTGTGACAGTAAAACTCAATCCACCAAAAAAGTGATAGAGTGAGGAAAGATTCTCTGAGTCAAATGTACAAAAAGAAAGCATGTAATTCCAGTCATTGTGGAAGATGTTAAGGTGCTAAGCATTTGAACAAGAAGGAAAATGAGGAGACATGATATGATTTCAAACACTTGAATGATTGGCATGTGGAGACGGCAACCTAGGACCGTGGAAGATGTTAAGGTGCTAAGCATTTGAACAAGAAGGAAAATGAGGTCTTGGTTTTGGAGAAATGGGAGACATGATATGATTTCAAACACTTGAATGATTGGCATGTGGAGACGGCAACCTAGGACCAAGGGCTGGAAGTTATTACAAGGAGGCAGAGTTACTTTCAGTGTTAAGAGGATCTTTCTAATAGAGCTGTTCAAAAATGAAGATATGACTCTTTACCCCTGAAAGAACTGAATTAGAAATTGGAAAAAAAAAATCGTGTCAGGAATGTTTTAGAATTTAGTGGAATTTTCTATACCAGGTTGGAAGCAGCATTAGATTCCAAGGTTATTTTAAAATTTGAATGGGCCTATGATTTAGAAGAGTTATCTTTTGATAAATGTGTAATAGTATCATCCTGTGCTTTAATTCCCTATTTTGATATTAATTTTGATTAAGCATAATAGAGTCATCAAATATAATTTGTAAACACATCTAGGTTTTTAAGATATAAAGGCAGTCGTTCAAAGTATAGAATATTTAACTAAAATCACATTTGACTATATAAACACATTTCCAGGGAAATAGGAACAACAATTCAGGAGAAAACTTTAGGTACTGATCTTTCATTTTCTATTCACTATAAATCAAAAGTGCACCTATGGTAATTAGAAGAAAAAAATCCCAATTAACAGCTCACTATAAATGTCAGCACCATTTACAGACTTTTCCTGAGTGATTAGAAAAAGAAAAGAAAAAAGAAAAAATTCCCTTAATAAAAAACACTCCTCAAATGAGGTAATTTGGAACTCAAGTTCTATTGAAAAATCTTGAATATGCAGAAACACTGAAATAAAGTTACTCAGAAAGTCTGAAATGCTAAATAAGTTGGAGGAGGAAGCAATTCATCATATATCAGAAAACAATTGAGGTCAAAATAGAATGTAGAAATCTTAGGTCATGATATCATATGTTAGAAATTATTGGAGTAATAATCTGCCACATGCCACAGTCTTTAATAACCACTCTTATTCTAAAGTACGATTTTATAAAGTGGAATAAAGTTGTTTCTTATACTGAACAGAAATCTGCTTCTCTATATATTCCAGCCCTTGTTTTTGAGATTGCCTTCCAGAGCTACCTCCTGGAAGACATTTTTGAGTCTTACACTTTCAATTCTAAAGAGTTTCCAAAACAGTGGATCCAATTAAACTGAGAATGACGATCCTAAAGAAATATTATATATTCAACTATATATTCAATCATTACATTACAGTGTCTATTGCTTCCAAATCTCAAAACATAAACAGATGCGTCCCTCTGTGCTTGACTCTGATTTTCAAATGGTATTTCTTAAGCTAAGCACAGCGAACACATATTCAATTGCTCTTGGTATCTGGGGAAAATGGAATCATATCACAGCACATGGTCACTTTCAGATAATATTCTAGCTTGAAGGGTAGCATGAATGAATAATGCTGTGATAAGGACCTCTTTCCCTTCCAATACCAGAGTTCTATATTAAGTGAATGTAGTTAATTTTGATTATGCAAATATTCTTCATTCTACTTAGCCTCAAAGGCTGTGGATGAACAAAAGATGCTCCACATTTTAACTCGTTTGACGATTGCTCTAGGAATGTCCATTAACTTTAAATTGTTCTCATATGTTAAATTTAATCTTTTTTATATTTAATAATGCCATATACCTACTTTCAATTTTAGAAGACATTACACATGTTAAAATATTTTGCGTGGGCCGGCCCGGTGGCGCACTGCTACAGTGCGCCACTTGGGAAGCGCGGCAGCGCTCCCGCCGAGGGTTCGGATCCCACATGCAGACCAGCCGCTCACTGGCTGAGCGAGGAGCGGGGGCGGCACCGAGGGTTGCGATCCCTTGGCCGGTCCCGGTCCGGTGCGGGCGCAACACTGAGGGTTGCGATCTGTTGCCGGCCACGAAAAAAGACAAAAAGACAAAAAAAAAATATTTTGCGTGCATAATCCAAATGTAGTGGAGCAAGATAAACAATAATGGATTTAAAAATGTTAAACGAGCTTTTCCACAGGAATTAGAGTAGTCTGGATAAGGAGCAAAATTATTTTGTCCCTTACACTACAGCACTGACTGAAGGATATGATGAAAGGAAAACAAACTTGAAAAAAAAAAAAAGACTAAGGGATCTGGCATAAAGGGATGACATTTTCTCATATCGAAACTTACAAACAGGAAAAACAGCTCCTTTTGGAGGTACTGAGAATAGGCTTGAGGAAGCACTGAGATTTGTATGTCAGAAATCCAGAATAAAGGGTGAGGGCAGAATGATATATATGGTTCTTAGACAATGAAGCCAGTGATTAGCAAGACCAGAGGATGTAACAAGTTTAATCAGTGACCTTGTGTGTTGGGTTCCTTGAGGATTTTGAAGATGCACAGAAGCATTTTTCAATAAGGCAGACAGATCAAATGAAAATGTTACCTTTACAAGAGATGAAAAATTAAAGAGAAGTCAGTGTAGCCAAGCCCAGCACATATTGCTATGGTGACAAAGAAAAAGAACAGCAATAAAGGAACAGTTTGGAGTTTTATGACTAGAGCTTATTTTTCTCACAGTGTTGACTGGTGAAGTGCATAAAGATACAAATGTAAAGGGAAGGCAATAAGTGAAAATGACTGAAAAGTAATCCACAGCAATTGTAGAAACTAAGGCAAAAAAACTTCCGCATTAGAAAATGTATTAAATCAAACACAGAGTGAGACACTAGGCCTTAATAACAAAGATATTTCTAGAAATATTACCAGAAATTGAGGGTCAATGAGAAGAATGGTGAAAATCAAGATACAATAATGAAACAATATCAGGAGGGATTCAATTTTGCTTTAGTTTCTCCTTTCTGGAAGAGATGAACAATTCTTAGAGTTGGTCATTAAACAAATAACTATTTTAAACGTACTCTATTTATATATGCTTAAATTAACTGTTCAGCAAGGTCACTCACTGTGTTATGGTCTTTCTCAAGTAATTTTTTTTTTTTTTTTTTTTTTTTTTTTTTTTTTTTTTTTCCGT
>NW_007728843.1:225203-239330 GCF_000696425.1 Galeopterus variegatus | reverse complement strand
TTTTTTTTTTTTTTTTTTTTTTGTTTTTTGTCTTTTTTCCGTGTCCGGCAACGGATTGCAACCCTCAGTGTTGCTCCCGTGCCTCGCTCAGCCAGTGAGCGGGAACCGGTCTGTATGTGGGATCCGAACCCTCGGGCGGGAGCGCCGCCGCGCTTCCCAAGCAGCGCACTATCCAGTGCGCCACCGGGCCGGCCCTCTCAAGTAATTTTTTGTTGTTTTGTTTTTGTTTTATTTTTGGCAGCTGGTTGGTAGGGTGATCCGAACACAACCTTGGTGTTCAAATAATTTGTTTTTAATTCCAAACATACACACACAAAAGCCTCCGCTGAATTTTATTTTTTTCTTAAACACACACACATAGAACAAAGGACAGAGCCAACTAATCATGTGCTTAGATAGGAAGGCCACCAATTCTACAGAATACTTTTAATGTAACTGTCATCTGATAAGGAACAGTCCCTGATTGTGGAATTGCATGAAAATGTACTCTAATACTCTATTCAATTTTGAAAATTATATTTGAAACTTGCATAAATTAATACAGTAAAATAAAAGAACCTTCATTTATGTATATTTACATTTATGAATACACTTCTAAAGAATATGTACATTTAAAACAGATTAACATTTACTACTGAGTGTAGGAAACTACATTTGGTTCCAGAGAATTCCAATCTACATATTACCTGAGATTTATGTCAGGGGTCTTAAAACATAAAATGACTACTGAATATCTTTTAAACTGATTAAAGAAACATACCCTACTGCAGAGCAGAATCATCTAGCTGAGAACAAGGATGATCAATATTCTTCCTCTGTTTGGATTAAAAATTAAACATCTAAACAGATGCAGGTTATGAATACTACTATCAATTCCAAAAGCCTAGTCACTTTTTTTTAACTTAGAAAGTCATTCATTATGAGTAATTTACTCAAGTAGTAAACCAACATGGTGCTTTACAGTTGGTATATATAATCACAGAAAATTTGATATGGTAGTAATTTAAAATTTTATTTTATTTTTTTTTATTAAAAAAGATGACCAGTAAGTGGATCTTAACCCTTGACTTGGTGTTGTCAGCACCACGCCTTCCCAAGTGAGCCATGGGCCGGCCTCTGAAATTGAAATTAATTTTTTTTTTCAACCGGTAAGGGGATTGCAACCCCCGCCTGGTGTGTTCCACACCACGCTCAGCCAATGAGTGCACCGGCCATCCCTATATAGGATCCGAACCCGTGGCCTCCGCACTACCAGCACTGCACTCTCCTGAGTGAGCCATGGGGCCGGGCGTAAATTAATTCTAATTAATCGAAATTTCTCATTGTAGCTCAAATTTGGACAAAGTGAAAAAATGTAACAATAATGATCCACTTATCTAGAGGTCAAATTTTCTACATCTTCAATTATGTTGGAACATGGCAATGATATAGAAAAAGTATTTTAGGACTACCATCCCAGAATCCAATAACTTTACTCAATGGGTTACATGTTAAGATAAATTCAGGCCTGCTATCACTTAGAACTACTAATTAAATTAAAAATATTCATTTACTAAGATTGCACCCGAAAATACAAAGAGAGATATGATGCTAGAAACTGAAACCAACTGACACTGAAAACTAATAGAATCAGCAATTTTAAAAGTATTTAACTGCCAGTGGCATTATGACATTATAACATGGTACATTACGCTCTTAATGAAGAGTTGAATCATAAAAAAAGTTAAACTATGTTTAGTGTATTGTTCAAAAGGCTGGGGAAATATAATGTATTTCAGAAAAATTTCTGACCCAAAAAATGGAAAAAGAAAAGAAGTGCTTAAAAGAAGTTAACCAATGATCAGAAAAAAAAATGGAAAAAGAAGTGCTTAAAAGAAGTTAACCAATGATCAGAAAAGATAGGAATGCAACAACTCTTGCAAAAAATGGAAAAAGAAAAGAAGTGCTTAAAAGAAGTTAACCAATGATCAGAAAAGATAGGAATGCAACAACTCTTGCACCTACAGTAACAAGGTAGGACTCACATCCCAAATTTATTTTTCACTTCATATAATATAGAGTGTAAATAATTCATTTTTACTACCTCAAGAGATTTCTCCCACATAAATAGTACCAATCTGTGAACTTGGATTTGTTTTTACTAGTCTTTCATGGATAAAGTGCTTTAAACATCAACGCATCAAAGCCTATGACTTATTTATATATGAACATACTAAATATTCTGGATTCTCCAAGATTAAATTATTATATTCAATATAATTTTTGGTAAAATGTATTTTGTATTTTGTTTCGGGAAACTGTTTATTCATATATGACACACATACATATTAATTCTCTAGTAGCAGGAAATTTTTATTAAGACCTTTTTACCAATCATGGTTAACAAATTTACTGTAAGTTACTAGAACTGGAATAATTTTAGAATATCCAAGCACATACTAATTTTAGAAATGATTAGAAAACCATGGGTCCCTGTATTTATTAAACTGAATCACCTGGCAGTGAAATTCAGTTAAGGCTCTTGGCATTGGTGAAACTTCTTCCCACTCAGACCTGTTGCTGTGGTAGACCTGCACTTCATCAGTGATTTCATCTGGTGCATAATCACCACCTAATATATAAATTTTATCTTCAATTCCAATTGCACCTGCATTAAAGCCTGCACATTCAAAAGATCCTTCACCCTTCCAAACACAAGTATCTGGACAAAAACTATAAACCTTATAAGTGGAAAGGTCACATATATACAGAGTGCAGTTTACTGGGACGGCTTTAATTAGCGTTGCATGGAAAAACTGCCCAAACTCTGCTACTAGTTCAGACCACTGATCAGTTGTAGCATTGTACTTAAAAAAGCAATCAAGTGATGGGTTAAAGGCATCTGTAATTTCTACCTCTGATCCAAGAACATAAATGACACTTTGGCATGCGCTTGCTTCTGGATAGTATATGCCTCTGGGTAACGGGCTAACAGATATCCATTCTTTGGAAAGAGGGTTGTAAGATTCAACATCTAAGAGACTTTTAATGTCCTGAGATCCTCTAGTCTTTCCACCTATAACAAATAATCTATTGAGAGCCATAACTGATGCATGCATCGTTCTTGGTGTTTTCATAGTTGATACCAAGAAGAATTCATTTTTGACTGGACAGTAGCACCAGGTTTGATCAGTGGCATCATGGTATGTTTCAGCAATATGAAGTCGAATTGTTCTACAACACTTCCCTTTGCAACCACCTGTCAAGAATATTTTCTCTCCATAACTAGACAGACTAGATCCTGGCAAATCAATTAGGTGTGACTGTGGCAGTATTTTCCATGAATCCGTTTTAATATTATAGCAAAATGTATATTGATTTTCTCCATTTTCCTCAGTTTTGTGAATAAATATATATTTTTCAGTTGTGGATGGTCGGGCATCAGGGAAGAGTCCACCAGAACCTTGTACACACTGAATTGAATCCATGATTATGTCAAAACAGTTTGTGCTTTTGAGTAAACACTCTTCACTGAGCAGACAGTCTTGAAGTGTCTCCTCAGATAACTGATGTAATCTTACTTTTTTAATCAAATGAGGCAGATGCTTTTGCCTTGATTCTAAGTTATGTTTAGTCCAACTAAGGACGACCTTCAGTACTGTTTCTTCTTCGGGAACATTTAATTCATCTGATTCCAGACATTTTTGCAGTACTCCAAAACTCATCTCTAAGAAATCACTTGATTTAAATAATAAAGAAAAATGATGCTGTACAAAGTGTAATGCATGATCAAACAAACGGGTAGAGCCATAGCTATCTGATATAGATAATAACTGTAAACAATTGACAAGATTCATACTTTTTATTAAAAAGTCACTGCAAGCTTTGGATAGGAAGGAAACTTGAAGAAATGATGACAACTGGAAGAACATTTCCACATTATCATCTGTTATTTTTGTTTTCCCAGTATAGGCATAATCGAGAAACGCTTTTACTGCTCTGGAGGACAAATTAGTAATGGTAACACTTCCGTCATCTCTTTCTTTCATGTTTACTTCAAACATAGCCCTGCAAAAATAAAGAACACAGAAGAACAAGTAAACAGAAATATTTTATTCCATAATTATTTTCAACATTACCTTAAAGAGGTTTCCTTTACCCTTACGTTGATTTAAAATATATTTACAAAATAATCTTTTAATAATCATACTAGTAAATTATTTTAATATCTAGATTATAGACCATATTACTTATTTGCCAACAAACATATTACCTAATTCCCATATTAAAAATATATACATTTCAGATGAGCTATAGCAACTAATCCAAAAAAGATTATAAAAAGTTCAAATTTTTTATACTGATTATTCTTATATATTATTCATAAAATTAGGGAAAAATCTCTTTAATGGAAGAATTTCTTTATGGGTTAACTCGCATCAAATGTGCTCCTAATAACTAAAATTACTTAAAATATAATGCTTTTGGGTTTAGGATTTAAAAGTCTCTTTCAAATGAATCTTCAATTTGACAGTAATGAAACAAGGAAAATGGCACACAGTGAGATACCAGATGTCTCCAGTGAACCTGTCTGTGTGGGGAATTCCACCAAATAAGATACACTTCTAAAAAGACGCATTTTATACAGTGCTCTAGGGAAAAAGGAACATATTTATAAAACTAAATAATAACAGCATATCACACTAAGTCAAAAAGCCAAAAACTAAGGTTTTGTGGTAACAATCACTGAGAGATGGAGATGGGTTCTCACATCTGAATAAGCAGACCAGCTTGAAACTTCTTCCTAATATGTTCTATTTTATCCCCAGGTAAAAGTTGTTAAAGTCGATAGACTCTAAGCAATTGACAATTTCTTTGATTCAGTTTAGGCAAAAATATAAATTATTTGTAAATGTGTGGACAGGGACTAAAATGCATTTTATTATTGATTATTAATAATGGTTTGTATTTGTGCCAGTGTTGTCCAGGATACCTTTGTGAGCACTGCATCTAAATGCCCAAGTACTTTGGGAGAAAACCAATCTACTTACTAGAGTTACTTCAGAGGGTAACTAAACTATTTAAGAAGCACAACATCCAACTGAAAAATATAAGGAGCATTGCAAGTAAGGAGTACCTCTTAGGAAAAAGGATGACAAAATGACTTCCTATTAGGCTGTTCAGTAGTCCTTAAAACAAAACCAAATAAATATAATTAAAAAATTGTGTACATGCTACACATTATGCAGGGTTTATAAAATAATCTATACCAATAGTAATATTAACCTGTTATTATAATTATATTAGATTATGAAGACATTGGTAGTCAGTTTAGGGTAATATTAAGAGCATGACTTCTAGAATCTGGCTGCCTGGGTGGATATATAGCTATTCTCTGCCACTTATTAGCTGTGTGACCTTGGGGAGGTGACTTAACTTTATTGTGCTTCAAATTCTTCATCTGAAAATGGGAATACCAGTAGTATCTATCTTATTGGGTTGTTGAGAGGATTAAATGAGTTAATCAATTCAAAGAATTAGCTGTTATTGTTATTATTTTAAGAAAGCAAATGTTTTCTATAAGATTCCATATATTTTTAATTTACCATCGGCTTTCACATTTTCTTAGAGAAGACACAAGTAAGATCATATTTCTATACTTAATCCTACTCATCTTTAAAGTATCCAGTTAACATCTATCTCAAATTTACTATTTTATCATAAAGTGATAATAAAATGTCTGTGATTCTTTTTCAATTTCTTGTCTTCCATGACTTTACATCTCAATAATAATTTTCATTTTCTAAAAACATTATAAAGTGAATTTACCATGCATTGTACACTTTTCTGACATTTTTATTTTACATTTCCCTCCCAATATTCCAGTGAGTTTAGTCATAACACAAATATTATAAATTAGTGGCCTTATGTAAGAGTGTAAAGTATCAAATTTCTATCTACAGTTGTAAATATTTTTATGTGAACTGTGCACTCATTTAACAAAATACTACATATAATAAAGAATCTGTCATTTGTGTTATTTAAAAGAGATAGAAAATTTTTAGAAAATATATTGTTATAACAGTAATTTTAAAAATTAAAAGCAGATCCATAAAAAACTAGGAGCAAGGTGAACAAAGTACTATGGACAAAAATTATGTGCATGTACATTTAAAAAATGTATTTTATTAAATGTATTTTTTAAAAAATAACTTCAACAAGAAGAGTAGAGGACTGTAAATTCAAATATTTACATGAACCTTTTATTTTATTAGCATGAAAACATAACAGAAATAAAGTTGTATGTTTATACCATATTATTTCCATTTTTTGCTAGGTTAGAAATAATAATAATCATCATAGCAGCTAACATTAATTGAATGCAGTGGGCATTGTGCTAATCATTATTTACATATTATTTCATTTAACACACATAATGATCCTAGGAGTTAGGTCCTATTTTTATTATCTTAATTTTTTACAAATGAGGAAACTGAGGCCTAAAGAGGTTAAGTAACTTGCCTAAGGTCACATGTCTAGTAGGTGGTAGAGCTGGGATTTAGATTTCAGGCACATGTATTAAGAGGACAAGTATTTAATAATGATACTACACAGCTTACTGTGATGAAGAGATGACACGAAGAATATGGGAGAAGAAAAGAGTTAAATGGAAGAAAAGCTGGATTAGAAGAGAAGCAGGAAGACACTGGTAGAACCTGAGAATGGCGAGTACAAGAACGGTTAGGGACCCAATAGAGGTCAAAGAAGAATAACTCAGAGTACCTGTGATAAGAAATGAAGAGATGAAGGCAAACAGCTAGTTCAAGACTGCTGTAGCCACCCTGTCCCCAGTAAACTGTGATGCAGCACTGAGCCACTGCTCACAAATCCAAAGCAAGAAAGCCTATAGGAGCAGGTGTTTAGCAAGTAGTAGATCTCAAGAGATGTTTGCTAAATGAAGTCCAGCTAATAAGAATTACTCCAGAAAGCCATAAGGGTGAGGATTAGACACTGGTAAAAAAAAAATAGGTGTTGAATTAAGGATAAAAAACAGTATAAATTAACTTGCATCTAGGTGTATAAGAATTACTCCAGAAAGCCATAAGGGTGAGGATTAGACATTGGTAAAAAAAAAAATAGGTGTTGAATTAAGGATAAAAAACAGTATAAATTAACTTGCATCTAGGTGTTTCTATATCTTAAATCTTACTCCATTTTTATCATGTTTATTTATTGGAGATTTAAACCCTGCTTACTTTGAATTAAAATTGCTTCCAAAATTGAACACAATGCAAAATACTGCAATTAGGATTTAAGTTTATTGCAGTAGGACTATAAGAGCTGAAGGCCAGGGTGTCACCAAGAGAGGCCTGTTGACCAAAGGGCTGTACAGGATGCATTACCTTGATACAATTACCACAGTACTAAGATCATGTGTCTGATCCTTAACCTTGCAAAATCAGAAACCTGCTGTCATCACAGCAGATTCTTGCACTGTCATGACTAGGACATTCCCTGTAGGGTGATCTACACTGGAAACCAAAATATATTCAGAAGGTTGCTTAGAATCAGAGCAAGTTGGGTGCTCTTAAGAAACGTTTCATAGCTAAGAAGTACTTTCCCTTACTACTGATATCTTTGCCAATGAGAGGAGAACTTTTTAAATTCTCTGGGTTAGAGCCCCTCCCATTAGATAATACAGGGCTATAATACACAACTAAAATTTATTTTCCTCTCGGACTAATTCTCTTTGAACTTTGTTTCCATTTTTGTTTAACTTGTCTTTTGCTCATAGTACAGGGATACCCAAACTAAGTTGACCCCAGATGAAAAAAAAATTTTTTCCCCCAGAACATTTCAAGGGACCGATATTCCATAGAACTTTGGGAAATGCTGGCTTGGGAAGATCCAAGCTTTAAAAAAAGGTAGCATTAAACTCTCCTACTCAAAAAATTGCTAATCTTTGTTCTAATTAGTTTTTTTGTTTTAATTAAAAATTACTATTGCGTGCTCCTGTGGGAGAAAAACTGAGTATAGTTATAAAATATAACTTAATTATCTATATCATAAAATCTGAGGCATAGACAAGGTAAAGTACCTGAAAAAGTCACTGCATGCTGCTAACACACAACGATGACATGGGATTATTTCATCTTTCATGATTATTTTGAAATCATAAAAGACATTTTGTTCTCTAAAATTCTGTAGTACACTTAAAATTTTCTGTCCATGATCTTCTGACACAAGGAAGTTGTTTTTCTTCTCAGATGGAATTCCATTACATGAGCTTTGTTGACTGAAATCATATGAATTATCCATAGCCAATTCCATCCGCTCTTAGAACTAGAATGAAAAAAAAAAAAAAATACTGATGTAGTACAGACCTAATGAAGTTTTCAGACTCCAAAATTTGCCCTTTTTGTCAATTACATACAGTGCTCACTAAGAACAATCATAATACAGTAAATCTTGTTCTAAACATTTATTTTTATGACATTAAATAATAAATTCCTTTATAATTTCATAAATGTTGAGCTCATTGGAATAAAAAGTATACTATCAAGGGATAATGCTCAGCTATATAAATGTGTTAAATGGTAAAACTTACAAGTTGTATAAATAGCTTACATAGGACCTCAATACATGACTAGTCTTATTGTTATACATAAGAGGTGTTATTTCTATAGTAGTTATTATTTGAGTATATACCCAACATATCCCCCTCCCATTCCACTCATTTTCTTCTGGTAGCAAAGCAACTGTCAAAATGCTGATTTGGAATATAGACTACATGCCTTCTAAGATTAGACTTTTACAAGAGAATTGGTTGAAAAAGATCAGAGTGTCAGACTGTATTAAATAGTTATGACCTTTTGTAAGGTCCAATATGGTAAATATAAGCCATGAGTTATTTGAATTTAAATTACTTATAATTAAATACAATTAAAAATTCAGGTCCTTGGTTGCTCTAGACATATTTTAAGTGGTCAGCCACATATTGTGAGACAGTTAATTTTATGTGTCAACATGTCCAGGCCACAGGGTGCCATACATTTGGTTAAACATTTCTGGATATGTCTGTGAGGTGTTTCTGGGTGAGATTAGCACTTGAATTGGTAGACTGAGTAAAGCAGATTGCTCTCCCCAATGTGGGTGAGCCTCATCCAATCTGCTAAAGGCCAGAATAGAATAAAAGGCTGAGTAAGAATTCTTTCTCTCTATCTGACTGTCTTCAGCTGGGATACCACCTTCTGCCTTCAGACTCAGACTGGAACTATACCATCAGCTCTCCTAGGTCTCTAGCTTTCTGACTGCAGGTCTTAGGACTTCTCAGCCTACATAACCAGGAGAGTCAATTCCTTTTCTCCCTGTCTCTGTCTCTGTCTCTGTCTCTGTCTCTCTCTCTCTCTCTCTCTATATATATATATACACACATCCCCTACTGGTTTTGTTTTTCTGGAGAATTCAGACTAATACATGTGGGCAGTGGCTACTGTACAAGGAACAAATATAAAACATTTCCGTGATCACAGAACGTTCCATTAGATAGCTGATATACTGTGTGAAAAATAGTGTGCTTGTGTGTGTTCAGGAAAAAGTAATAGGATGAAACTGGCCATACTGTCAGAAAAATAAGTTATCTGCAGAAATAATTTTGTGAGTAGTGTTCTAAGTAATTGTGAGTAGGGAGACAATTAAGAATGGGAGTGGGTGTCATGAAGGGAAAGAGATAATGAGAGGTTGGGGGCAGTTCTGAAGAAAAGCAAGCAAAGAAACGAAACCAATAGGAAAATGTGTGCGTGTGTGTATATATATATATGCATGAGTATATGTATATATACACAGAAATAAATTATAAGGAATTGGCTCATGTGATTATAGAGGATGAAAAGTCCCAGGATCTATATAGTTGGCCAGCTGGAGACCCAAGGAGAGATGATAGTATGGTTCCAGTCAGAGTCCAAAGGCCTGAGAACCATGACAGCCAATGGTATAAGTTCCACTCTAAAAGCCAACAGACTTGAGACCCAAGAAAAGCTGATTTTTCGATTTGACTCCAAACGTAGGAAAAGACTGATGTCCCAGCTTAAACAGTGAGGCAGGAGAAATTCCCTCTTACTCAGATTTTTTTATTCTATTCAGGTCTTCAGTTGATTGGATGAGGCCCACCCACACAAGGAGGGCAATCTGCTTTACTTGGTTCGGTGATGCAAATGTTCATGTCATCCAGAAATACCCTCACAGACACACCCAGAATGTCTGACCAAATGTTTGGATACCCATGGCCCAGTCAAGCTTACACATAAAATTAACTATCATAACAGTTCAAATCTTTACTTAAGAATATTGATAACATACTATCTAGGATGGAAAAAGAGTAGCCCAAATTGGAGTGAGGTGTAAAGATAATTATGTATGGCTAATGTACCAGGACTAATTCTTCTCCTCACAAGGCATACTTCTTAAGTCACTTGAAGACTATTTTTTAAATTATACATGGTTTTTCCTCCTTTTCTAATACCTATAAAATACAAAGAATTGAAATATTGGCTTGTCTGAAAAATCATGTATTTTCCCAAGAGCATATGATATGGTAAAAGCAAATAAGAAGGCCATTAGCCTGAGGTTGTCTCTGTAACCAGAGGTCTTATAAAAGCAAACTGGAAGTTAACTTGGAAAAATTTCTTGTAACTTTAAAAAAAACAACCACCACCAAAAAACAAAAAGTGAGCCTTGGCCAATCACAAACAGTCAACAAGCCAATTGGTTATGCAACTAGGGACCTCCCTTCAGACCATATCCAAATAAGGCAAATTGCTGTAGCCAATCAGGCAATTTCTCTACTATGCTTCTTTGTTAAGCCTATAAAAACTTAACTGCTCACACTGCTGGACTGGAGGTCTCTGAATCTCTACTGGCTGTCAGTGATGCCTGGTTCATAAATTGTTCTTTGCTCAAAATAACTCTTAAATTCGTGTAAAGTTTTTCTTTTAACAATGTAAAATGGAAAAAGGAGTATGGCTTTAGAATCAGATAGACTTGGGGCCGGCCCAGTGGCGCACTGCTACAGTGCGCCGCTTGGGAAGCGCGGTGGCGCTCCCGCCGAGGGTTCAGATCCCACGTACAGACCGGTTCCCGCTCACTGGCTGAGCGAGGTGTGGGAGCAACGCCGAGGGTTGCGATCCCGTTGCCGGTCCTGGTCTGGTATGGGCGCGACACTGAGGGTTGCGATCCATTGCCGGACACAAAAAAAGACAAAAAGGAAAAAAAAAAAAGAATCAGATAGACTTGAGTTCCAATGCTGGTTCATCAATTTACTTGTGATATATTAGAATCAAATAACTTAAAAATCTTTGATTCTCATTTTTTTTTCATTTGTAAAATGGGAATAAACTATACGTACATAGTTGTGTTGTTGAGAAGATTAAAAATAATACATGATTTAGCACATAATCTGTGCTAAACAAGTAGAAGTTAAAACTTATTTTCTATAAGAAATTTAACATGAAAGATAAGCAAATCCTTTAAATGACATTAACCAAGAGGTTCACACTTATAAAGTGGTATGGGAAGGGAAAGGAGAAGTAGCTCTCTAATAATTCCTAAAGGCTTCAGAGAAAAGTTAAACACAAGAGCCATCATTGTAAAGTAGTTTTACCTGGAGTGTCAGAATCAATGGAAAGAGGAAAGAATAGGTGAGAGGTTTGAGCCAGCCTCTCTAACCAACTCATGATGATGGAAAGGAAAGTTTAAAGGGAATAGACAGGGAGTATTTGTACTATGCAAAAGGGCACACGAAGTTGGTAAATAGACCGTATGATTTTAATTAGTCTACATTAGATAGACAGACATGAGTCAATGCTGTGCAAAGTATCAAAGCATCTTCTTAATAACACAATGTGGCCAGGCTGTTACTCCTGGTCTAGTTCTCCAGCCTAACAATGGGCTGGAGCATCTATAACCTGTAACAGCAATGTAGAGGTCTCCCCACAGCCTGCCTCAGAGAACCAAAGAATTGCTTAGGACACACAGTCTAGATCACCTAGACACTCCTTGGAAATGCTACATATTTTCATCAGCTAAAAGATATGTATTTAAATCCCTCTATGTGTTAGAGAAAGTTAGATGATGAGGATCAAAAGATAAATGTATCTCCTATAACCTTAGATTCCTTTGGGTTTCTAAAAGTTCTCTTACAGATTAGGATCATAGATGTTGGCAAAAATATTTGATCCATCATCCTAAAGCAGTAATTACTACCCTAACTTCCAGGCCATCCATCTGGGGAGGAATGGGCAAAGGATGTGGGTAGATACTGAATACTTGTTTCATGACACTTTAATTCCATACGTGACTGATATGTATATGTTGTGTATGTGTGTGTACACATATATACACAAACATATAATTTAATTTTAATTTTCACTTTTAATATATATTTTTATTTATTGTGCATTTAAGATTTTCTCTGTTTACCTGTTCTATAATGTAGCCATAATTACTACTAGAAACTACACAGTTTAAGTAATATCATCCTAAATTTCTTTTCTCCCACAATTTTTAACTAGTATATGTATAATTTATACGTAAGTATTTATAGATAATTACACATACATAATTGTATAGAAATAAATAATTTGGCACTTGTACTGGATTAAATCAATTATTGAGGTTCATGGTACATGAATAAGAAGTAAACTCAACGATATATGTATTTTTTATTCCCATGAACAGTAACATAAGTAAAACAATTTATTATAAGTTTTCAAGTATCAAACTAATACATTAGCATTATGCACAGATATTCACTTTTATAAAGTGGTTAAAAGTTAAAGCCTGCCATGTTTCTTTTACACAGACTGGCCAAGCAGAGAAGCTGAAATTTTCTGTTTTCTTAATTTAATTTGAGAAAATTTCTATTTTTAGACTTTGAGAAATCAAAATAATTATAAATGCTATCAAAGAGAAAGGGTGCTGGAAATTGAATAACAGGGGGACTCAATCCACATGATATGATAAACTAAATCCAGTGAAATTGATAAACATCACTCAAGGAGCATAAGTAGAATTAGTAGAGAAGAGTGTCAAGGATGGAACACCAAGGAGAATTAACCTTAAGAGACAGGCAGTTTAGTTGAAAAATTATTTATGAAGCACAAACCAGATGCTGGTCTAGATGAACTGAAAATATAGTGAAAATACAATTTGCGGAAGACAAAATAAGCAAGTTATACGGCTGAGGAAGAACTCATAAACAACAGAGACAGAAATGGAGGAAAAAAAGCAGAGTTGGTAGAAACTAAGGGAAGAGAGTTAGGTCCTAATGATTAAACAGAAGTCACTGATGATTTAGGGGTGGGGTGGGGAAAGAAAAGATCACAGTGGATTTAAGAAGAAATAATGAGCACAATTTGTGTAAATTTTTTTTTTTTTTAGAAGTTCAGCAAGGTGGGAGCTAGAGAAGCATGTAGATACTAGGAAGTTTTGTTATGATTTGTTTGGGAAAACTTGAGCATGCTAATACACTGAGGAGAAAGGTTGGATATGAAGGGAAATTTTGATAATGATCACTACAATCTAAATTCAGCATCTACCTCCATACCATAAAGCAAAATCTTTTGGACCTTTAAACCAATAATTGGAGAAGAGTATTCTAGGGTAAAACTTCCATTTCTGTTAGGTAAACACTGATAGGCAAATAAATGGTTAGAGACTCTTACTTTCACTGTTGTTTAGTTACATAACAAGCCTAAAGGTACAAGGATTTACAAGTAATTTATATAGATATTTCATTCAATGCTCACAATAATTCTTTAAGATTTTTATTAATAATAACTTTTTCATAATAGCAAATTGAGGCTCAGACATTAAAAACATGACCAAGAATGCAAAACTAGTAGAAACATGTTCGTTTTATTCAAAGTCCATGTTCTTTCCAATACCATTCTGACTCTGGATTTTAGTATCAAATGAAAGCCCAGAAAGCAATTTTAGCACTCATAAATCCAACCATAAATGCACTGGTCAAAATTACCGTAACGGGCCGGCCCGGTGGCACACTGCTACAGTGCGCCGCTTGGGAGCACGGTGGCGCTCCCGCCGAGGGTTCGGATCCCACATACAGACCGGCCGCTCACTGGCTGAGCG
>NW_007728843.1:180689-224203 GCF_000696425.1 Galeopterus variegatus | reverse complement strand
GACACTGAGGGTTGCAATCCGTTGCCGGTCACGAAAAAAGACAAAAAGGAAAAAAAAAAAAGAAAAAAAAAAAAATTACCGTAACAATTTAAGATCATTTTTAAAAAGAAAGACATATATGATAATAATGACTAACATTTGCTAAGCCAGTAAGATATTTCATGGGTTTTACACAGTATTTGACTTCTTATAACTCCTATAAAAAAAAAAAAAGATAATTCTGCTTTCAGCAAGGTATAGTTGATTTGCTTTTCCCTATTTCTCCTGCTAAGTACAACAAGAAACTCTGGACATATATAAAAATATATATCGCAAATATATGAAGACTGAAAACAGGAGAGAAGACAGCAGGCTGGCTAGCGAACTTGGGACCTGAGGAACAATGTGGTGTTGAGTTTCTTGGGCTTTCTTTTTGCCTAATATATTCCAGATACTGAAGAAGCTGGCACCCTGAAATACCAATGGGTGCACACATAAACAGTCTCAAGAAAAACCTGCTCTCCTCAGCCACAGGACCAGGAAAGGAGTAACCTAACAACACAGAATAGTTTTAAACTATAATCAGTGTACCTCAGCTGAACACCACAAAAAACAAATTGTGGCTCTATACTCAGCCATGCTTGCAAAGGTACAATAGAGAGCCTAGAATTCTGCCCATGGTAGGCTGTAATGAGATGCTTCAGACCTCCCCCCTCTGATGCCCCCATGGGAGTGGTTGTTAGAGAAGGCTGAACCACCACTAAAAAATTTTTTATGAAGAGATAACATTCATAGTCATTATAGCTAAATCAAAATGGAATACTAAAGAAGGTTCAAGTAACCCACAAGACAGAAAAAAGAAAACAGAGAAATGATAAACAGAGGATAAACAGAAAACAAAAACTAAATAGCAGACTTAAATACTAACATATCAATAACTGTACTAAGCGAAATGGTGTATATATACCAATTAAAAGATAAAGATTACCAGAGTATATTAAAAAAGGTGACCCAACTTTATGCTTCCTACAGTAACTCACTTCAAGTATAATGATATAAGTAGGTTGAAAGTAAAAGGATAGTATATACTACACAAATATTAACAAAAAGAAAGCAGGTATGGTAATATTAAGACAAGATAAAGTAGACTTTGGCAAAAAAAATTATCAGAAACAGAGAGGAATATTACATAATGTCAATCGACCAAGAAGACTAGCAAATCCTAAATGTGTATGCACCAAACAATAAAGCTGTAAAATATGTGAAGCAATTAACTGACTAAACTGAAAAGAAAAATAGACAAATCCACTATTATAGCTGCAGAATTCAATATCCCCCCTCTCTAAAATTAATAAAACCAGACAAAAAAATCAGCAAGGATATAGAACTGAACAATACCATTAATCAACAGAATCTAATCATCACTTATAGAAAACTTTACCTAACAACAGAATACATATTTTTTTTCACTGTCCATGAAACACAGATGTAGTTTCACCATATACTGTACAAAAGGAAAACTTCAAATAATTTAAAAGAACTGAAATAACACAGATTATGTTCTCTAACCACAATAAAATCAGCTAGAAATTAGTAACAAAAAAAACATGAAAATCTCCAAATGCTTATTTATAAACTAAATAACAGACTTTTAAACATCCATGGGTCTAAAAGGAAGTCCCAAGGGTAACTAAAAAATACATTTAACTGAATAAAAATGAAAATATAACATCAAAATGTGTGAGATGCAGCTAATACAATGCTGAGAGAAAAATTTATAGTACTAAGTGCTTATCACAACTCACTCAATGAAATTTATAATTTGAGCAGCACTATAACTATTAAAGAAATTAAACTTATCAAAAGTTCAAAGAAGAATTAATACGAATTTTATACAAGTTCTTCCAGGAAACAGAAGAAGTAACACTACCCAACTAATTCTATTTTTTTTGTTGGTGGCTGGTTGGTACAGGTATCTGAACCCTTGACCTTATAACACTATGCTCTCTCCAACTGAGCCAACCAGCCAGCACACTAATTTTATGAAGCCAGTATTACTGTGGTACTACAAAGAAAGCAGCCTAAGCAAACAAACAAACAAACAAAAAATCTAAACCCTACAACTAGAGACTAATATTTCTCAAATATAGCTACAAAAATTCTTAAAAAGATATTAGCAAAAAGAATCCAGCAATTTATAAAAGGAATTATACCCTCTAACTAAGTTTATGCAGGGATGTATCAATCAATGTAATCCACCATATTAGAAAGCTGAAGAAGAAAAATTACATATCAATTGACACAGAAAAAGCATGTGACAAAATCCAACACCCATTCACGAGAAAAACACTTAGCAAATAAGGAATGAAGGGGAAGTTCCCCCTTCAACTTGACAGACAACATCTACAAAAAAACCTATAGCTAACATTATACTAAATGGTAAAACACTGAATGCCTTTCCCCTAAGATGAGAAAAACGGCAAAGATGATCACTCTTACCACTGCTATTCATCATAGTGCTGAGTCTGTAGCCAGCACACTAAAGCAAGAAAATTCAATAAAAGGCATGTACATTAAAAAGGAAAAAATAAAACTATATTTGTGGATGTCCAGATAGTTTACGTAGAAAGTCCCAAGGAAAAAAGCCTCACAGAACTTATGTGAATTCAGCAAAGCCACGTGATACAAAAGCAACACACAAAAATCAACTATATTTCTATATACTAGCAATGACCACATGAAAACCAAACTTTAAAATATAATAGCTCAAAAAAAAAAAAAGAAGTACTTAGGCATAAATCTAACAAAATATGTCAATTGCCCCAAACTGATACACAGGCTTAACATAATTCCTACCAAAATCCTTGGAAGATTTCCTAATAGATATAGATGAGATTACTTTAAAATTTATATGAAATGATAAAGAAACTAGAATATCTAACACGATTTTCTTTTTTCTTTAAAAAAATGACCAGTAAGGGGATCATAACCCTTGACTTGGTGTTGTCAGCACCACTCTCTCCCAAGTGAGCTAATCAGCAATCCCTATATAGGGATCTGAACCCATGGCTTTGGTGTTATCAGCACCATACTCTCCCAGGTGAGCCATGGGCCAGCCCTCTAACATGATTTTGAAAAGAATAATAGTACAGGAAGAATCAGTCTACCTGATTTTAAGACATTATAGCTATAGTAATCAAGACTGTGTGAAACTGGTAAAAGGACAGATACATACATTAGTGGAACAGAATACAGAAATGAAAAATAGCCCACACAAGTACGTACAGCCAAGTAACTTTTGATAAAAATGCAAAAGCAATTCAATGGAGGAAAAATAATGTTTTCAATAAATAGTGCTGAAGCAAATGAATATCCATGGACAAGAAAATGAACCTTGATTTAAACATCATACTTTATCAAAAACTAATTCAAAAGGGACCACAGACTTAGATGTAAAATATAAAACTATAAAACTTTTAGAAGAAAATATAGGAGAAAATCTTGGTGACCAGACCAGGGATTAGTCAATGTGTTGTTAGACATGACATCAAAAGTACAATTCATTAAAAAATAAGTTGATGGGATTTTATCAAAACTAACCTTTTTCTTCTATAAAAGTCCCAATTAAGAAGATGAAAAGACAAGCTACAAGCCAGGAGAAAATACTTGTGAACCAAATCTGATAATACATAAAGAATTCTCAAAACTCAATAGTAAAAAACCAAACAATCCAATTAAAAATGGAGAAAGGGCATGAAGAAATATTTCACCAAAGAGAATATACAGATGGCAAATAAATGCATAAAAATATGTTCAGGTGCTGGCTGGTTTAGCTCAGTTGGTTAGAGCATGGCCTTGTAAGAACAAGGTCAAGAGTTCGGTTCCTTGTTCTGGCCAGCTGCCCAAAAAAAAAAAAAAAAAAAAAAAGTTCAAAATTATTAGTCATTATGAAAATACAAATTAAGACCAAAATGAATTACCACTACCATCTATCAGAAAGGTTAAAACAGAAAATAGTGACAACACCAAATGCTCCAGAGGGTGTACAGAAACACTGTCACCCATACGTTGCTGGTGAAAATAGTCAGGCAGTTTCTTAAAAAACTAGACATATGCTTACCATTTTATCCAACAATACTGCTGGGTATTCATCTTAGAGAAATGAAAACTTATGTGTGCAGAAAAACCTGTATGTGCTGTTTTGTAACAGCTTCATTTGTATAGTCAAAAACTGGAAGCAACCAAAATGTTGCTCAGGTGAATGAATAAATAAACTGTGCTACATCCATACGTGGAAAACAACTCACCATTAAAAAGGCACAAATTGCTGATACACCTGACAACTTATACAGATTTCAAAAGCATTATGATGAGTAAATAAAAGCCAATATCAAAAGTTCACATACGGTATGATTCCATTTATATAACATTCTTGATTAAAAACTGTAGACTTGGAAAACATATTAGTGGTTGCCAGGGGCTGAAAGTGGTGGAGGGTGGGGGGTGAGGGAGGTAATTATGCACAAGGGAGACCTTTATAGTGACCTACAGTACTCTGTATTTCGATTGTGATGATGGTTACAGGAATCAACACATGTGAGAAAATGACATGGAACTACACACACACACACACACACACACAGCACCAACGTCAAATTCCTGGTTTGATTTTGTGCTATAATTATGTAAAATGCAACCATTGGGGGAAACTGGGTGAAGAATACATGGGAACTCTCTATGCAATGTGCAACTTCTTGTATATAATTATTCCAAAATAAAAATTAAAAGATAAGAAATTATCAATTCAATTTGGAAACTAATTTGATATTCTTCTTTTGCTCTTGCTCAAAATATTTACAAATGCCAAGAAAACATCACTTTATTTTTGGGATGAAGCGGCTCCAAAATAAAAATTAAAAGATAAGAAATTATCAATTCAATTTGGAAACTAATTTGATATTCTTCTTTTGTTCTTGCTCAAAATATTTACAAATGCCAAGAAAACATCACTTTATTTTTGGGATGAAGCGGCTCCTCAGTAAGTAGAAAATAAAACAGCATAAAGGTACCCAAATTAGAGACTTTCAAAGGGATAAAAATAATATTTCTGCATAGTGGCATAAGTTTTGAGAACATCAACTTAAAAAACCCCAACCACAAACACTTTTTCACTAACTTCAATGTCATTAAAAACATGTATGTAATTTAGATCTTGTGTTGGATTAAGTCAATTATTGAGGCTAATGGTTCATGAACAACAATTGAACCCAATGATGTAAGCATAAAGTAATTTTTATTTCTATAAATTGGCATAAAAACAAACTTAACTAGACAATTTCAAGTATAAAAATAATAAACAAATAATAAATTATACTAATAATAAACTATACTAGGATCATCCATAGCTATTCACTTTTATAAAGTTGTTGAAAAGCAAATCGTGCTGTGTGTATTCTACATAGAATGTCAAATCCAAGAAGCTGAAAGTTTCTATTTTGCAAATTTCGTTTGACTACATCTCTACTTATATTAGTGTACAGTATTTTGCAAATAACAAAGAACGTGAGATTTGGAGCAGGAGAGAAGAGGGCCCTAAATGGTCCATCACTTACTAGTGACTCCTACTTAGGCTCTCTGAGTCTTTGGCTTCTTAATCTGCAAAGTGGACACACTATCACACTGGAATGTTTTGATATGTAAATAGTATCATGAATATTAAATTAATATTATCAGTGGTATATAAATATTAATGATAAAAATCAATAACATTATTAACTGTTAAAAAATTCTTGATTCTTGGCAAAAGATTTGCAAGCTAATCATTTTTCTCCAAATATTCTTCAAATTCAATTACAATATTTTATTGATTTTTAAGACAAAGTTTTTCACACTTATATCTGAAATTGACAGGCATCTTATAATCACTTTGGTAGGGTAGTATCCATGACATATTTGTCATTACATGTTTATTAAATCTGAAGAATGGTTATCAGCGTCTTGGAAAAAAAATCTGGAGATAATAATGGATGCTCATTTAAGAAATGATATATCACTAATGCTCTAAACAGAGAATATTATATGGATAAAACATGGACATAAAGATTCTTGAGTTGAAAGTGAATCAAAATTGTTAGACTTTGAATGTTAAGTTGTAGGAGTACCTCGGTTAAATAATTTTGCTTACATTTTTCTTTCTGTGTATGCACAAGGCTGTTATATGATTTTTTTTAAAAAGGGGCTCTTTGCATAACTATGAAAAATTCCAAGTGACAAAAAGTTGTGTCACAGTTAGGTTGGTAACTTTTTCTTAACAGTACATGAAATAATAATGTAGTTTGTAAGATTGCCTCTCATCTTCATTGAAATACCTTCCTGACGAAAACACTGAATTAATATCAAAATTATTCTTATTCTTTCTTTTAATGTCTTCCACTAAAATTTGATTTAAATAATTGAATAAATAAAAGTATAAGAATCAAGCCTAAGAACCAAGCCTTTGATACAAAGTGATGACAAAAACACTGCTTGATAGAAGTAGCATATTAAAGTAAAGCTCTGCTCTGACTGATCTGGGCTTTGATTTCATTGGGTCCTCCAGTGATATTACTTTGGTCACCAATGTTTCAATACAAAGCATGATTTCTGGCCTAGTCTATTCAATATTTATTATAGACGCTAACTATTTGACAGACACTAGAGATAGCAAGGAGAATAAAAGGCAGACATGGTCCCTGCTTCTTTGTTCAGTATCTGGTGAGGAAGACTGACAATAAATAAGTGACACAAATTAATAATTGTAAGTTGTTATAAACACTGTAAAGAAACAATAGGGAAATGTAAATAAAAATGAACAGTGGAGGACATTCAATTTCAGATAATAACGGTAACTGTGAACACTTACATAGTGCTTACTATGTGCTGGGCTCTGTACTATATGCTTTATATACTCTTCTAATCCTCAAAACAACTCTATAAGCAGATACTATTATTTCCATTTTACAGACAGGGAAAATGAACTTAAGTGATTTGCCTAAGATCATACAAAAAGTAAGTGGGGAGCAGGGATGTCAACTCAGACATTCTGTCTCCAGAACCCTTGTTCTCATCTACTACATTACTGGGAAAGCCTTTCTGAGAAGGTGTCATTTAGGTTGAGACATGAATGATGAGAAAGTAAGTGGCTGGCGAGAGAAATCATGTATAAAGCCCTAAAGTGAGAAAGGAGTCCTTCAGTTTTAGGAAATTAAAGGTGGCCAGTGTGGCTGGAATATAGTTAATGAGAGCAAGAGTGTCAGGAGCTAGGGCTGCAGAAGGCAGGTGTGACCTCATGTAAGATCCTCCAGGACACAAGGAGCTAGGATTTTGTTCTAAGTGCAATAGGAACCTACTGATGACTTTAAACTGGACAATGACATTATCTAATTAAAAAAAAAATCTTTCTAGCTGACCTATGAAGAATGAGTTGAAAGAACGTAAGATAAGCAGAACCCACATCGTCATTTATTCAACAAATATTAGAAAGTTCATAGAGTAGCTATTATTGTGGCAGGTACTACTCTAGATGTGGGGTATACAGCTAAGAGTAGACGTGGTCCTTCACTATGGAGTGCACTTTAGAGTGGTGAAAACATACACACACAACTACCCACATCTCCTACTGTAGTGAATTGAATTATGTCCCCCCAAAACTCATTGAAGTTTGAATTGTGTTCCCCAAGTTTTACTTAGAAACTTAGCCCCTACTGTGACTGTTAAGAGGGTGGGAAATCCTATTATGGTAATTGGAGCCTTGGTAATTGAAGAGGTGACTGGATTGTAGGACCATGCAGTAGTGAATAGATTAAAAATGGTGGTCAGGGGAGTGGTTCTGAGGGCTTTAAAAGAAGATGAGTGTCTTTCTCTTTACTCTCTGCTTCCAACGTGAGATCCCAGAATCACTGTCAACACCACCACATGGACTTTGGACTTCCCAGCCTCAGAAACTGTAAGCAATAAATTTCATTTTCTTTATAAATTACCCAGTCTCAGGTGTGGAGTGTACTGACATTTATGGAGAAAATGTGTTTCACAGGGCCTATTTTCCAAAGCCCTATAGTCTCAGGTTTAGCCTAATCTTTTGGAATTACATATAGAAATGTTAACCTTGCAAAAGACAGGAAACTTTCCTCAAGCTAAAGTCTTTGTAACACAGCAAAGTTGCTGGCTCAAAGACAGACAAGTTACTTGATTGATATGTAAAATACTGGGGGAATTGCTGTAGGGAAAAACAATGTCTGCTAAGATCAAGTTTTTGTTGGTGGATTGACTTAACCTTTTGCAAACTGCATTATGGAATGTCACTTTGCTTGTTCCACTGATGTTACCAGCCTCTACTGCTAAACTATATTTAGCCACAACCCCACCTATGTTCTTTTCCTGTAACTTCCTGGTCTGGAGAATAAATGCAGGGAAAGAACCCCAGTTTGTGGTTAATTTCCAAAGGAAGGAATGCCTCTCTCTTGAGGGTTCTGGGAAATTAACCCCTTTGGGGTCTCTCACTGCTCAGAAGAAATGGGCTTTGAGTAATCCTTTTTGTGGCTCCATCACCCAGGGTAAGAGAGGTGACAAATCCGTGTGAGGCAAAGCAACTCAGGTATTCTGTTATAGCAACACAAAACGGACGAAGACACCTACATCAATAATTTCTTCCACTCTACTAGACATTTTTCATCAGCATGAAAATTCTTGTATCTCCCATCTTTAAACAAACATCAAACAAAAATCTATCCTTTGACCTTTTACCTACCATTCCATTTTTCTATTCCTTAACCCAGAAAAACTTCTTTAAAGAACAATCTGTGGGAGCATCACCTCCAGTTATCATCTCAACCCACTACAATCAAGTCCCTCTCTTTTACCCTTTTAAAACTGTCCTTGGTCAGTGTCACCACATTACCATCTTGAAGTCAAATGCTCACTTCTCTCTCATCTTATTTAATCTCTCAGGAATATAAGGTGTTAACTAGTTATCCCTTTTTGAAACACTTGTCTCTGTATCTGTGCCACAACACTCCTCAGTTTTCCTACCTTGCTGGACTCTCCTCAGTCTAATAACCACTGCACATGAACATGCAAGAAGAACATGCAAGATAATGTACATATAAGTTTTAGAAACATAAAAGTTATATACCAAAATTATAAAAAAAACAGCTCAAAGACAGGAAAGAAAAAGTTGTAACACGATGCTTAGACACACAAAGTTAAAATTGGAGAACTGAATTATGACTAGTAGAGTACCTATTTATTTGACATCTTGTCATTTTCTCGTATTGTAGCTTTATTTATATACGTGCCTTACCTGCCTTGCCAGCTTAGACTATAAGCTCTCTGCAAGTGGTAAGACCTTAAATATGGCACCTGACATAGGCTTTCACTAAATATTAACTGAATTGATATATCACGCCATTAATTCATATTACTGTCCTTTGAGGGTTTGTGTGTGTTCAAAATCCCATCTACTCGCACAGAATTCAAGGGGGCTCATAAAATTACGACAAGTTAATGGAAACAAACATAGATTAAAACAGAATAGAATCCATCGTGAGGAGGATAGAAATAAGCAAGTAATCATGTTAACTGCTACTGCAGCCTTTGGCTGATATTTCCTGGCAGCCAAAAGAAGAAGGGAATTGGCTGAATACCACAGCATGGCATTTAATCTACCACCAAGTCAGCCATTTGCATTCATCTGCAGAGACCAACTTTTCCCGGAATTGGCTGAATACCACAGTATGGCATTTAATCTACCACCAAGTCAGCCATTTGCATTCATCTGCAGAGACCAACTTTTCCCTGGACCAAAACCCACAGGGGACTCTGATCGAGTGGGCTGTCATGTAAAAGCCACCAACAGTCTACACGAAACTATGAAAACAGAGACATACATCAACACGACCCTTCATAAGGTCCTGAGAAAATAACTGAGCAAAGGCACAGAGTAAATCTGAAGGGTCGCGTAAGTTTACTTGGTTCTGCTGCTGTTTAAGGAAGGACCGAATCACTGATGCCTCAACAACAGAATCCTCAGTTTTCTCCCTAAGGATCCGGCCCAAGGTTGACAATCCCAAAACAGCACCTGGGCGTTTTCATCCCGCAGTAAAGGGTCGGCATTAGCTGGCGGCCTCGGGTTCAGGCGGGGCCAGAGCCCCACACTGGGATAGTGTCTTAGGTCGGCCCTCAGTGGAGGGTTTCGTGGTGGGCGGCTGCTAAGGGTAGGGAGTGTCCTGGGTGAGGGTGGGTCTTCAGCCGATGGGGTTGAGGCGGAGGGAGGGAAGCAACTTAGGGCCACCGCGTTGTACAACTCCAGGGGGTACCACGGCGGTCTCCTCCTGGCCGCGGACACCTCTCCCACCCCCAAATATGAAGAAGCGACAGAAGCAGCCGAAGCCAAGGAAATCCTTTTCTCTGTGGGTCGTAAGGGCCAAGTCCTCGGGGATAAGGTGCTACCACCCCACTCTTCCCTTAGACCCCGGAGCTCACCCACCTGCAACTGCAGTCTCCGAAGTCTCTACCCCAGTCTCCTTTGCCTCCAGAAGACTGGTTACGATTGGCTTGCCCGGCTGTCCCGTTAGTTTTTCCGCAAGCGTGAGTGGCGTAACGGTGCAGCTATTGGCCTTGGTCCCTCCCTTCGCCCGCCTCCGAAGGCACGCCCCAATGACGTCACACGATGCCGCAGAGCGCCTTGGCCGGCTTCCGTCTCCGCCCCCAGCCGTTTTCTCCTAGAGGAGGCGGCCGAGACAGTGAGTGCTCTTATGGGAAACGCGCCGTTTACGCAGCGCGACGCTCCGCCCTCCGCGCACACACGCCGGGAAGAAGGGGGTGGGGCCACGTTCGCAGCCGCGCCATCAGTCCCGAGGTGGCGGCCAGGTCCGTGTTCAGTGCATGGTTTTCCCCGCCAAACGGTTCTGCCTCGTGCCATCCATGGAGGGCGTGCGCTGGGCCTTTTCGTGCGGCACTTGGCTGCCGAGCCGAGCCGAATGGCTGCTGGCGGTGCGATCGATCCAGCCCGAGGAGAAGGAGCGCATTGGCCAGTTCGTCTTTGCCCGGGACGCTAAGGCAGCCATGGTACTACTCCAGGTCTTTGGTATTTGGAGCCCAGAAAGCAGATGTTGGGGGAGGTGGGCTTGCTGTAGACACCCCCGTCCCGCCCTGGGGTCGACGACCGCGCTCTTGACCAGTTGTGGCTGGCCCCGGGGCGAGAGTGGGCGTGCTGCCGGGTCTCAGGCGTGCGCACGGCCTGGTGTCCACGGTCTTTGTAAGCGCCTCCGAGGTTCGATTGCTGTAAAAATTAGCTCCTCCCCCGTGTGATAGAAAATAGAGACCTTACTAAACCATAAAATGTGTGTAGGGAAATTTAACAAGCAATTGGTTTTTTTCGTAGTGAATGTTTTTATATTTTTATTTTTAAGTGCTATCAAATTCTATTTTTTCTTTTCCCCGTTTCATAGCCCATTCTTAGTCTGCCTGTTAAATATCCCACTACTGTCCAAGGCCACCCTGCACGCGGTAGGCCCTAGAAAATATTTACAGTATGACTTAGTTTACAAAGCCTTGCGCACCGTAGGACGGGAAGAGGTCTAAACCAGCTGCCTTTTACCAGTGAAATTGGAGCTCAGGGAGGATACAGTCTTGAGCATACCTTCCTGACTAGATAGCTTGGGAAACAGTATTTTAAATAGGTTTTTTAATTTGCTATATATTTTTAAGCAACAAATGGAAAGTTGGATTTCAAAATAAATACCTCTACTATATGAAACAACCTTTAATTGCCATCACTTCAAAGATAGTTGTTTCTTGAAAATGTCCCTATACTGAAAGACCTTTCTATTTGAAACGTGGGCTAGTTGATAATGTTTTGCGGGCATATTGATGAATAGTTTTTACACTTTCAATTTTAATTTGTAAGAAATTTTGAAATGAGTGAATTTCAGAGTCTTGAAGTTTTTAAAAATCAGCGTTAGAACTAAAGGAGAAAAAACCCTGAGAGATATTTTTTTAAATGTTATATACTTTGTCATCTTATATCCTCAGGGTTCTTTTGTGTGTTTTTAGTAATTTCTTTATTAATTAATGGAGGTGGGAGAGAGTAGAACAAGATAACGCCATGCCTTGCTAATTGTTGAAGGTGAGCCATAGATATGCAGGATCTAAAAATACTTGCACGTATGTACAGATGTAGGCAAGGTAGGGCTGCTCACTGTAATTTTTTGTAACAGCAAATCTAGAGCCAGCCTAAAATGTCCAATAATAGGGGAATACTCAGTACCCCTATTGTACATCAATACTGTGAAACCTGATTGCTGCAGTTAAAAGTGCACAGACAAGATGGGTATGTACAGATATGAAATAATCCCTAATACTTCTAGATTAAAAAGTTTATACATGGTAGAATACTACATATAATATGATCTTATATATGTGTTTATTTATGCGTAGCGTTAGCAAAAACATGCAGATGTACATATATTTAAATGCTTAAAAGACTGGAAGGATGCCTGCTGTTAACATTGGTACTGGTTAAGGGGAAGAAATTGCTAAGTGGAACTTTATTTAAACTTCTTTCTACTTAGACATTGCTTAAATCTTATTGTACTATATTTAATACTGAGGTACTTTAAAAACTTAAAAATGAAAATTTTAGAAACTGCAAAAATATACTTTGTATGTTACAGGCAATGTATCTGTATCTTTAGTAGATGTTGATACATACCACATGTTTTACGTATTTAACAGGCTGGTCGTCTGATGATAAGGAAATTAATTGCAGAGAAATTGAATATCCCTTGGAATAATATTCGTTTGCAAAGAACTGCAAAAGGAAAACCAGTTCTTGCAAAGGACTCATTGAATCCTTACCCCAATTTCAACTTTAACATCTCTCATCAAGGGGACTATGCGGTGCTTGCTGCTGAACCCGAGCTACAAGTTGGAATTGATATAATGAAGACTAGTTTTCCAGGTAGTATTGCATTTTTGTAGTATTGAATTTAAGTGTCTTGATGTCTCAGTTCTTGTCTATTGAGTAATCTCATGCCAGAGATGTGTTATAGCTATTCATGTTTAGGGGAAATGTGCTCAATATTGAAAGATAATGTATCTGAAAGGCATATTTTCTTGAAAATTAAAAGACTTCTACATAAATAGTAGATTCTTCTTTACTGGGGATCCATGTAATGCTTTGCCTGTTGGCAAAGCGAAATATAAAGATTTTCTTTTTGAATTATACCTCAGCTCGTTTCACTTGAGCATTTTCCCATGATTCATCAGTAGATTGTTGGTTGTTTTAAAAAATAATCTCTGGTAAAAAAATTGTAGTCCTTATAGACATAATATTCGTGCTATATCTAAATACAGCTGCTTTTAGCACATTTATATGAGTAAAGATGAAGATCAAGCATTACGAAAATATTTCAATTACTTATATATTGCCTTAGAAGTTTATTATTGGTGGCTTTAGGAACTTCTGACATTTATTGGGGGTTGAGTATACCTGGGCAATTTTAATATTTACATACTAAATACAGGTTCTCTTAACTGCTCTGTAGTTGTTATCACTAACATTTAGTGAGCACTTATTACATGCCACAGCATTTTACTGTGTGCCTTACGTTTGTTCTCTGATATAATTTTCTCTATGATGAATATAGTAATATTTTTATCAGAAGATAAATTTGACAAAGCTATTAATAAGAGAACCCACATCTTCCTAAGTTTTTAGTACAATTGCCTAATATCAGCCATAGCATCTTTGCTTATGTTCTATCAATCTGGAAGGCCTGTATTTCTCTCCTGCCCCCATTTCTGCATAGGTGACTCTTATATACGGGTTAGATTTCACCTCAACCTTACTTTTGTAAGCCTTTTGTGAACCTTTAATCTAAGCTTTTAGTTCTTTTTTTGTAGACCCTCCTAAAATGTATCTCCTTTATTCCTATAACATATCTCAATTTATTATTATTCATCAGGATGATTGTCTTTCCCTTGGTGCTTATAAGCTACATGACAATAGGAACCATGTTAGTTATGTTAGATTTTGATCACTAGTGCTCAATAAATATTTATCAAATGAAGAACAAAAACAGTGTTTCTAAAGTGTAGGCTTCAGAGTATGCCTGTGAATCTCATCTCCCTTTTGTTTTTATTGTGTTAACCTTGCATTTTACCACCAGTTACTCTTTCTCTGACTTGGTCATAAACTTTTCCATTACAACTCTCTTCTCTAGTTGGCTCAGAAGGAGGCTCTAGTTATTTTGGAAACATTATAGTGGGTTCTTGACCTAGTGTATTAGCTGGTTTCTGTTGCTTATAACAAAATACCTGGAACAGGCTAATTTATTAGAAAATGAAATTTATTGCTTTCAGTTTCAGAGGCTGGGATGTACAAAGTCCAGGGAGCACATCTGGTGAAGGCTCTCTGGTGGTGGCTTTACAGCAGTGCAGGGGGCTCACATAGTAGGAAATGGCAGAGCAGAGAGAGGCATAGTTCCTCACGTACTCTCCTTTTAAAGCCCTCAGAACCATGCCCACCATCACCATTAAACCATGAATTTAATCACCTCTTCAAGGCCCCACCTTTCAATGACCATAATAGGATTTCCTGCCCGTAACACTTACAGTGGGAATTAAGCTTCTAATATATGGACTTTGGGGGACAGAATTCAATCAGTCCATAGCACCTCGACTCCATGGATAAGCTTCAAGGCATTTTTTCTTTTAACCTGAAATTTTTTACTACATTTTGTATGAATGTGCATATATGTTTTCCTCAGAAAAGGGTCTGGTATTCAGCAGGGTCATGGAAGACTTATTCTAAAGAACCACTGCTATAGAAGATTCAGAGTGAGCATGGGAATGAAGCCATATGTTTTTATAGCTTTTTGCTGTCCTTACATGAACCTTTCCTAAAATCAGAAATCAACAGAGTCATTACTCTTTAGAATGCAGTCAGCAGAACTGCACAGTAACAGCTGGTACACAGTTGGTTGTATCTACCTGGAAATATGATGACAGTGAGAAACAGATTTTCTTATTAATTGACTTGATGGGCAATGGCTGTGGTCAATACTGGGTAAACAAATAATTTACTAATTGAAGCTTTTAATAAATAATGAGAAGATAGTGAAGTAAAAATTGAAGATTCAGTTTCCTGTTAATCATGTTTTATTAGAGCTTTTTTCCTCCAGCTCTTTTGATTGATCTTATTTGACTAATCACAATATCTAAGCCTTTTCCTTTCCTTAGACTATTTCATTGCCAAAAAGCTGTTGCTGTGCCCAGTTACACTTAGGAGAAGAGATATTTTCCAGTTGTCACTAGGATTGTTACCATGCCACTAATTTCTGAGGTATGAATGGACACAGTGTGATTTCTTAGTGAGGGTGGGAAGTAGACACTGGTTTGCTTCATTGGCAATTCATTTGAGTGAATGATTCAAATGAATGATTTATTTAAAAAAAAAAAAAATATATATATATATATATATTTAATGACTGTAGAACTCAGTTTATTACACAGATTTTAATCATTCTTGAATGTACAAGCTCCAGAGGAGCATCTAGATCTTTAAATATACACAAATATTTCCATCAAATGAATTTTCACCCTTATATCCAAATAGATCTAAGAAGTTGAAAACATACAAATAAGAGCTATTTGCTGTTTATTAATTGAGAAACCACATACAAACCAAAAAATATGGAAGAGAGAAAGAGAAGCTGAAAGGATGAAGGATAAAGAGGTGGGGAGATGTGAAAGAGTTGGGAACAAAGCCCATCACACTTTGTGTACTAATAGTTCCAATCCATTTAAATGTTGACCAGTTAAACTTAGACCTTAAAATACAGGATGCGGGTAGACTTTAATTTGGTTGGGCGTAACTTTCACCTCCAGTGTAGATCCTTTGGAATAAAACATGTACAGAAACAGCTTCTACTTACCAGAGTAAGTGAGGAAATCGAGCAAGGCATGTTCCTAAGAGTCTTGCTAATTGATGAAAGATAAAACTTAGAGTAACAGAAATGGAAGTGCTGTACTTGGTACTGGGTGTTGTGACTAGATTGTCAGCTTTCATGACAGAGTCAGCTTTTGTGGGGCATCGTTAGTATATTGAAAGAGTCAGTTCCATCATTCCTATCTTGTATCTGCAGGTAAGCATCATGTAGAAACTCAGGGAGTCTTTTTCCTTCTTGTTGCATTAGCCATTTTTACTAAGTGCAGCTCATTTCCCTCCTTCTTCCGGTTCTCCCATTGCTGCTATGGCAGTACAAGAGAAAATATTGATGGATCCATTCTTTCTTCAAGTTGCATGCCCACTATTAAGGAAATTATTGCAACCACCACTTTATTCTCTGCTTAATGAAGAAAGTAACAGGAATCTTATACAAAAGTAACTGGTACTTAGTCAGCACTCAATATATATTTGTTCAGTGAATGTCCAGAGAAGAGGGTTTATATGATAGTGGGGTCTTAGTATAGCTATACTGCTAGTGCAGTACATTCTGAACTCTGGGGAGAATGGTGTTTTCCTAGTCATCATAATTTGCTGCCTTCATTAAGGAGATTCTGGTTGGTTTTTCTTTCATTTTCTAAGTTTTATCTGCTGTTAAAGGTATTTGTAGTTGTAAGTATATAAAGAAAAGATAGTTTTATCAAGTGTTCTATTTTGTTACTTTATTTACAAAAACTAGGCAAGATACAGTATAAAAATTAGGATTTAAATTTGGGAAAAGATCAAACATTTTTCCCCATGGTTTTACATTTTCATGTTTATATTTTTATTAGGACAAAATAACATAAAATATTTTGGGATTCAATACTAATTTTAATTTCATCAATTTGAAATGACTATATTATGGAATTGCTCTCTAGAATAACTATTAAATAGTAAGTATAAATTAAGTGCAGTAAGTGTAAATTGTGTTGGTATTATATGATAGCTAGTAAGGTGACAGAGCTTATTTCTTGTCTCCTTCTACTGTATCATCTCTCCTGTAGTATTTAATACTTTCCTAATTGATTCCCCCTTTTCACTTTTGTCCTCGACCAGTAAGTACATTCTCAGAGTAGAGTGGTTTTTCGAAATATCTATGGCTGTTTTCTTAAAACTCTTAAGTTGATTCTCATTGCTCGGAGAATAAAATCCAAGCCTCTTAATATGACCCTGTCGTCTTATTCTCATCACCCTTTCCATTCTCTTATCTCTCTGCCACTCTCATTGCAAACTGCTCTCTCTGCTCACTATTTTCTGTCCACACTGGTCTTTTGTTTCCTTGAATGTAGCAAACTTTCCTGTTCAAGGTCATTTCAGAAGTGCTGATGATCCCTCTGCTTATTCTCCCCACACTTTTCTTGACTACCTGAGACTTGAAGTCTCCTCAGAAAGGACTTTCCTAACCACCTGATCTTCTTTTCCTTTATAGCTCTTCTCATTTGTAATTACAACTTAATTACTGGATTATTTATTATCTGTTCTCCCTCATGGAATGAGTTTAGGAACCATGATTGTTTTGTCATTTTCACTACAGTATACCTAGTACATAGCAGAGTGTCTAGTACATAGCAGGTGTTCAATAAGCCGTTATTGAGTGTACGAATGATGCAGAGGAGTTCAGGGGACCTCTCTCCTCAATTCCTTTTAAAATATTTCTTAAATTTGTTGAAAAATGAAAAGCTATAAAATCACAATGAAAAACTATCTAGTCATATCACATTCTAGTTGGAATATAAATTATTCTCATTAGTGAGTTTTGATTAAAAAGTTCTTTTGAGTCTTCTTCCTCACTTCTTTATCTACCTAGCTGCTTCTCTTCTCCATTTTCATCCACCTTAGATTCTCTTTTCAGCTTTTTTGCTGCTGCAGTCTGTTCCACTATCATTTGTGTCTAGGGAGATCTGCATTCTTCTAGGTCTGCATTTTAGTTAGAGCAATTTTTTTTAACCTTGGAGATTTAGAATCTGTAAGTAGCTTTAAAAAGTCACTCATCCCCTGGTACTCTGAATTTCTTACTGGAAAACCAAGTCTCAACTTTCATGCAGGTTTCCCCCTTCCCAGTTACAGGTGGGTCTTTTCCATTATGAATAGAATTTGAGTGTGGAACTAGTATTTTTTGAGCAACTCCTATGAGTGTGACCCTGTGTTAAATGCCTTGTACGTATTATCTTATTTCATCCTCTTAAACCAAGGCTGTACTATTGTTAATTTACAAAAAAGATTAAGACATTTCCCCAGGTAAATTTAACTGCTGGACTCTATACAGTATCTGGCCTCTTAATATGAGCTTTTATTGGTACCCGGTTAAGGATTTGCAGATATGAAAAAATCTCTGCAGATAGGTTAAATTTATGGGAAGAACTAATATCTAAGAAAAATACAGTAAGAGGGGCCTTGTGTTACCATTTTTTAAAACTTGTATTAGGCACTGTAAACAAAAGTGAATGGTGTTAGGAGAATAGAAAACTAAGAAAGTTAAGAAATAGAGTCCAGTATATATACATAGTTCAATTCAGTGGATAAAAGACTAGTTTATTTATTAAATGGTGCTGGTAGAATTGCTTAGCCATCTGCATGTAAAATATACTATAAACACAAATTCTGGAGGAATTAAAGATTTAAATATAAAAAAATTTACAATTTTAGCACAAAATGTAGGAGACTATAGCTAGGGTTGGAGTAAATCTTTTTACCAATTATTTTTTCAAACAAGACAGAGAATTCAGAACTTATCAAGGAAATGATAGATATTTAATTGTTTTGAAAGTTTATATGGCAAAAAGTATAACAAAATTCAAACGTAAATAAACAGTAGAATGGGAAACATACTTGCAACAGATTTGGTCGATAATAAGTCAATATCCATAATATATAAAGAGCTTCTATAAATTGATTAGAGAATATTAATAGGCAGTTTACAGAAGAACAAATTCAAGCAGGCAATAAGTTATTACCCCAATGATTAGAGTAGTACAAATTAAATTAACAGAGATGCCAATCAGATTTGCAAAAAAAATGGAAAAAACACCTGGTGCTGGTGAGGATGTTGGAAAAGAACAATCGTACATAGATGGCAGAAATATAAATTGCTGTAGGCTGTTTTGGAAAATAATATTAAAATTGAAAATACACATACCTTTTGATTTAGCAGTTCTGTTTCTAGTACTCTATCCAAAAGATGTGAGAATACTACTGGGTATGTATGTAATGATGTTTATGTATAAGAACAAAGCCTAACAGGAATTGGTTAAATAAATTATGGTATGTGCATTCCACAGGCCATTATTAGCTGTTATAAAAGAATGAGTTAGTTCTACATTAACATGAAGGGACTTAAATGTATTGTTAATTAAGAAAATCACATCACAGAAAAATATATATAGTATATCCTATTTTTTAACACAAATTCCTCTCAATCTTTTTAAAAGTAAAACAACTATATAAAATAATTTTTAAAACTTAGAATGTTAGAAGAGATTTCAGAGGCTAGAGGAAAAGGACTTAAAAGAAATGTCTTTCTCTGAGATAAAAAGTCTCCATGAACCTTTGGTAGTTGTTTGGGAGAAAATTGGCCTCATTACTAAATTCAAGTAAAAAATGCAACTCCACCCTGTCCACTGCAAGATCCTTAATCTCTCTTTCCTCAAAAAGTCAGTAATGAAAATAGAATCTGTACAAGAAACTAAAAAGACTAGTCATTGCAGAAAATTGAATCGGTAATGTATAGTACAAACCTGAGAAACATCTCCAGGATGAAGAGGAAATGAATAAGAGATAAAGAAAACTGAACATAGAGATTCAGTTTATGAAAATACGTGTTACTGAAGAAGACATTAAATGGATAAGAAACAAAAATGAACGATTTCATAGGAAACTGGAAAAGATTTGGGATTAGACAGATTGAGTTTCAGTTTAAAAAAAATAAACTTCTGGAAATGGATAGTGGTGATGATTACACAACAGTGTGAATGTCCTTAATGCTACTGAACTATACATTTAAAAATGGGTAAAATTATATATATTTTACCACAATAAAAAAAGAAATAGCGTATAGAATAGTATAAATTTTGTTGGGGATGGAATAGTTCTGCTACTATCCAAATAATAAAATAGTTTATCTTGAAAGGAACTGAAGTCAGTTTAGCCTTAGATTTATTTCTCTTCCGTGATAGTAATAGAAATATAGAATGTTGTTTCTACAATTGTGGTCAGCATACCAAAAATCATCCTGGATGTGTATTAGAAATGTAGGTTCCTTGAAACCAACCCAGAACTACTGAGCCAGAATTTCTGAGAACACAAAGAGGGATTCTATATTTAAACAATTTTCCCAGTTGATTGTTAGGCATATTAATATTTGAGAAACACTGTATTGGATGTAATTTACAGTGCCAACAAAGAGAAAAATTGTAATCTATCCACTTTTTTTAATGAGTGAAATCATTAGAAAGCCATTAGATCCTTGCCTCATGTTATACAACAGAATCAGAGTTAAGTTTTAGTAACAATTATGGTACACATTAGGATTGTATATTTGGTCAAGCATCTGAAAGAATGATGCCTTTTTAAGCTTAAAGGGTAAGAAGAAACCACAAAGTCAACAGGTGTGAGTCTATATTGTCATCTTTCATAAACCAGGGAATATATTTGTGGCAAATATGACAGACATACGTGAATATTATGACATAAAGTGTTTATAAGTATTGCTAGGAAAATCACTTAAGCTTTTATAGATGCTGAAGGACTTGATAAAATAGTTGACAAAGAGGATTTACCTTTAATAATAATTACCACAATAACCCTAGAGCTAATATTTATTTATTTATTTATTTATTTATTTTCCTTTTTGTCTTTTTTCGTGTCCGGCAACGGATCACAACCTTCAGTGTCGCACCCGTACCGGACCGCGACCGGCAACGGGATCGCAACCCTTGGTGTTGCTCCCACACCTCGCTCAGCCAGTGAGCAGGAACCGGTCTGTATGTGGGATCTGAACCCTCAGCGGGAGCGCCACCGCGCTCCCAAGTGGCACACTGTAGTAGTGTGCCACCGGGCTGGCCCAAATTTATTTATTAAGTACTTGATAACTCCAGGTACTTTACACATTTATTGTTTAATTTACTCAACTTTTTGTCCCTCTTTTACATTTTAAGAAGTAGTCATAAAGGTGTTAAATAAATAACATAGCTAAGAACATTTGACTCCAGGGACATAACACTAACGCTCTTAAGAAGGTGTGAGTATGTCTACTTACGTATAATTTAAGTTGTGTGCATATGTGTATTAGTTTCCTAGGGCTGCCTGACAAAGTACCGCAGACTTTGTGTCTTAAAACAGCAGAAATGTATTCTCACAGTTCTGAGGCTGGAAGTCAGCCAGGGTGTCAGGGGGTGTCATATTTCCTCTGAAGTTTCTGTGAAAGAGTACAACTTTCCCTGTTCCTAGTTTCTCATGGTACCTTCTTGCTTTGCCTCCCATGGATTTGTCACCCCTTTTCCCCAGGTGATGGAGCCGCCAAAGATTACTCAAAGCCCATTTCTTCTGAGCAGTGAGAAGCCCTGAAAATGGGTTAATCTCCTGGACCCCTCAAGATACAGGCATTCCTTCCATTTGGAAAATTAACCACAAATTGGGGTTCTCTTCCTGCATTTATTCTCCAGGAAGTTTCAGGAAGAGAACATAGGTGGGGTTTTTGCTAAGTATAGTTTAACAAGTTTAACAATAGAAGCTGGTAACATTCAGTAAGACAGACAAGGTGACATTCCATAATGCAATTTTCAAAAAGTTGATCCACCAACAAAAGCTTGATCTTAGCAAACATTCTCTTTTTACAGCAATTTCCCAGTATCTTTACATATCAGTCAGTAACCTGTCTGTCTTTGAGCCAGCAACCTTGCTGTGTTACAATTCTTTATCTTACAGCAGAGACTATAGCCTGGGGAAAATTTCCTGTCCTTTGCAAGGTTAATATTTGAAACTGCAAGGCTTTGGAAAACCAGGCCCTGTGAAGTACATTTGCTTTAAGCATACTCCACCAGTACCTCACCATCATTGGCTTGTAGTTGCATTACTCCAGTTTCTGCCTCCACCTTCACAGGGCTTTCCTCCCTGTCTTCTCTCTGTCTGTCTGTCTTTATAAGGATGCCAGTCATTGGATTCAGTGTTCACCCTAATCAAGTGACCTTATCTTAACTTTATTACATCTACAAAGACTTTCTGCATAAGATCACATTTGGAGGTTCTGGGTGGACGTGAATTTGGGGAGACACTCTTCAGCCAAACGTAGGCCATCCTCTGGCCCCTTAAAATTTACATTCATCCCACATAAAAAATAAATTCACCCCATTCCAGCATTCCCAAGTATTATTAACCCATTATAGCATTAACTCAAATCCAAAATCTCATCTAATTATCATCAGCTCAAAAAGTCCCAGATCTCATCTGAATCTAAGTCAGATATGGGTGAGACTAGGTAAGATTCATCTTGGGGCAAAGTTCCTCTCCATCTGTGGGTCTGTGAAACTAGAAAACAAGTCATCTTCTAAAATAAAATGGTGGGAGAGGCATAGGATAGATATTCTCATTCTGAAAGGGAGAAGTTGGAAGGATAAACGGCTCATGTTTCCTAACCCCAGCAGGGCAAATTCCTCTAGATTTTCAGGCCTGAAAATAATGACTGCATGCTCTGTCCTCTGTCCCCTCTGGGGCTGCCCTACCATCTTGGCCCTCTTCCTTGCTCTCTGGAGTCCTTTGAAGAATAACACTTGCAGCCCAGTAGTTCTAGCTCTGTTGGTGTGTTTTGTTGTATGCTAATACCTGTACATGTTGGTATCTGTACATTTAAATAGACACATATAAGAGCAACTGAAGTTTAGGACTGCTTAAATGATGAGTCTCAAGCCTAGGTCAGCGTATTTCAACCTAGTTCTTTTTCTGGTCCACATATTGAGGGCTTAAAGATATCTGTTGTCAGTATCTTAGTCTGTTTTCTGTTGCTACGGCAGACTTCCTGAGACTGGGTAATTTATAAAGAAACTTATTTTTTATAGTTCTGGAGGCGGAAAAGTCCAAGATCAAGGGTCCAGCATGTGGTGAGGGCTTCTTGGCGAAAGAGCAAGAGTGTGCTTGTTAGCTCAGGTCTCTTTTCCTCTTAGTATAAAGCTACCAGTCCTGTCGTGGGCTCCACCCTGATGACCTTATCTAATCCTAATTATCTTCCAAGGCGCCACCTCCAATCAACATATGAATTTGAGTTTTAAGTTTCTAACACATGAAATTTGGGGGACACATTAAAACTACAGCAGTTAGTAACATACAGGAGGCTTTGTGAAACCTGTACTGGCAACTCAGACGTTTTTGTTTTATTCTGGGTTTGTATATGGATTAATTGCTGGACAAAGCTAAGTCAGGCATTACTGTGTACATATTCACTCAAATTTTAGAAGACTGGCACCTCCCTTAGAAGCAACACTATATGTAATCTGACTATGGAATCCAATATTTAGAAAATGAAACTATTAGAATTTCTAATAAGATTTATGATCCAAAGCTAAATTTTGATACTTGAAACAAGCACACAGATGGACATTGCTCAACTCCCTCCCTTCCTTGCACCCCCCACCCCCCCAAAATAACTGGCCCATTTTCTTGAAGAAGAATGGTGAACTGTAACTGAAATGCTGAGATTTTGTTTGTTTTGGGGCAGCTGGCTGGTAAGGGTATCTGAACTCTTGACCTTGGTATTATAACACCATGATCTAAACAACTGAGCTGACAGGCCAGCCCTTGATGCTGTAACAGATGCACATTGGTGACTGTTTTGGAGAGAGATTGATGTAGGTGGGCTTTAAAATTCTGGTACTAGTAGGATTTTTTTCATGGGCCTGCAGTAGTAGCTAAAGGTACAGAACAGTGTTGGCTGTAAATTATTTTGTTGTAGGTTTACTACCATGTTTAAATAAACTTTTTAGTTGCTCTGTGGTCTTGATTAGATCATTGCAGAACTCTTAGTTAATATCTAATGCTGGTTTTCCCTAAACATTAGTTATAAGATGGGAGGATCAGGTTTCCTAAACTTGGCTGGTGGTTCTATATGTTTTTCATTCATTTTATCTTTCTTATAAATATATTTATTAAGTTCTTAAATGTTCGATAGGATGATTAAATAGAACATTGCAATAGACAGGAATATGTGATGGTATTAGGAGGATTTGCGAACTTATATGTCCAATAATTGTGCTGTCTTCAGATAGTTTGAGGGACGATTTACTATTCTACTGATACTTCTTGAAATTTCCTAGGTAGACTATGTGCTTAACAGAATATTCCCCCACTGTGTAATTCCACTGTAATGCCACAGTGTGGTGGTGTGGTGCTTCGTCTGAATATTTACAAAATCACCTTTTCATGTTGCTGTCAAATTTCTTATTTTGTGGATTCAATAAGATGCTCTCAAAAGTATAAGAAAATACACTTTTTTTAGCTGTACATAATGAGTTATGTGATTGCTTTCTAGTGATTGTGCTAGATTGCCTTTTATGTTAATCAGTTTTTTATCAGCATGCATATTTAAAAATTTTTTCCATGATTGCCTTGTCGTATTTTGTTAAAAATCAGAGGGCTTCTTGGAGGTTATGAAATTAAAACTTGAAGAAACCAACAAACAAAATGACACTATACATGACAACTGGCATATTTTTTTAAATTTAGGTTTTTGGATATTCCATCAAAACTACAGTTCCACTCAAAATATGTAATGCTGTCTTCCAAATCCAAGATAGCTATTTCTCCCGTTGTTATTACTTATGCTATTTGTGCCAGAATCCATTCAAGAGGAAACACTTTATGATTTATGTAGATACGGTGCTCCAGTATTTAAAAAAAATCTCCAGATTTACTTTAGTTTTGGAAGCTATCTTTCTTTACTTTCTTTAAGGTGTTCTTTAGAATGTTATTTACCAAGCCAGTATGTACTAGTGATGGTGCATTGAACAAAACAGTTTTTATTGAGAGGCTTCTAGTTCGTTTCAGTAAGGTGTTGAGGAATAAGCACCAGACTATCAAAGGGGTCTATCAAAGGCATCCATAACCTGAAAAGGATAAAAATCCCTTACCATTGACTTAAGATCACAGTTTAAAATATTTCAGTTCTCGAAGATGAATGAGGATCTTTGTCTTGATCTAAAGTTACATATACCATTATAAAATCATCAAGTATTTCCTGGCTAAACAAAAAGAAACTATTTTGATTCTTGAAGTAGGGTTAGTGGGAGAATCATAAACAGTTTTGTGAGTGAACTGACGTTTTATTAGCATGCATATTTAAAAATTTCTAACCTTGGGGTAACTATAGGAAAAGTATTTGATTACTGTAGGAGAAACTAAACTCCCTTTGAAGGCAAGAACCATGTCTATTTTGCTCATGATATTCCAGCACCTAACACTTGGATGTTTTTACTGAATGATCATAATGGAATTCTAATTGTTGGATTCTTATGGGATGAATTAGTGATTTGACTAAATGCCAATAAAGCATTAAGTAGGGGGATTTGACATCTTTTTTCCAGACATTTCCTCATAAGAAGTGCCCATAGAGAGTGTGGAGGCAGCTATCACTTTAGGAGTTGTAGTCGACAAGTTGGCAATGTCAGATTGTGCGGTTGGGTATTTTAGAAATGGAAGGTAGAGTAGACAAGCAGTGTTAACAGAAGTTGCAGAGGGACTGTCTTCAAAAGGCTTAATGGAGGGCCGGCCCGGTGGTGCACTGGATAAGTGCGCCGCTTGGGAAGTGTGGCGGCGCTCCCGCCCTAGGGTTCGGATCCCACATACGGACCGGTTCCCGCTCACTGGCTGGGTGAGGCGCGGGAGCAACACCGAGGGTTGCAATCCCGTTGCCGGTCCCCGGTCCGGTATGGGGGCGACACTGAGGGTTGCGATCCGTTGCCGGACACGGAAAAAGATAAAAGACAAAAAAAAAAAAAAAAAAAAAAAGGCTTAATGGAAAATAATCATGAACTAAGGATACAGGGAAGTAGAGCATTTAGGAAGTAACTTACCAAATAATAGTTAATATTCATTTACTCAGCTGGTAAGTGTTTGTGATTCACCTACCTTGGGCCAGACTCTGTGATTAGCACTATTAGGCTGTAAGTGTATGAGGGCAAGAACCATGACCAGTGTGTTTTTAACCATTGATTTAATAAATATTTGTGTAATGTTTATACCTATTCTGCATATTTGTAGAATAAATAAATGCGTGATGATAGAAAGTTCCTGCCTAGTGGGAAAAATAGTCAAACACATAATTGAAATGTTTTGGAAAAATACAGTATGAGGAGGCCTACCATGTATTTTAATTTGCATCTTAGCCCTTAGTTCTGGGAATCATATTCTTTGAGTTGTGTCTTTTGTCATTTATTTTTAGAATGCTATGTAATATTTTATTGTCTGTGAAACAGTGAAGCTAATTATATGTTTTAGATTTTTTTTTAATGATGTTATTTTACAGTAGCATCCACAAAAGGATAGAAAGTAAAATGTTTTTATTCGGCAAAGTCATATTAGAAAACATGTTGAAAAACAGTTATTTTGAAGGAAATAAATATATATTATTTTTCCAGTCACAGCAATAACTTGGAATAAAAGAACAACTGTCAGCTTTCTACCAGTTCCTAAAAAAAATTACTATAAAAGAATCATCCCTTTTTTTATCTGTTAAATAGTAAAGTAAAATTTTACACTCTAGAATGGTGTAGATCTGTTTTAGCAGTATTTGTTGTGGATTTCTGTAAATGTTCTGTCATATATAGGAAATTTCCTTTTAGTTATTTAGAATTTATAACAGGTTTGGCTGTTAAATTTTATCAAAATTCTTGGGGGCATCTATTGATGTAACTGTGTAGTTTTGCTGATTAATTAGTTAATAATTAACAGAATTTCATGGATTCCTATTAAACTACCCTTCTGTTTCTGGGGTAACCCCTGCTTGTCATGGTATTATTCTTTTAATTCTCAAGTTATTTTGATTTGCTGATTTTTTTTTCTTTTAGGATTATTGTGACTGTATTCAAAAGTAAGATTGGACTGTAGCTTTCTGTTTTGTGCTCTTCTTTAACAGTTTTAGTAATAGACCAGCGTTCTGTTTTGTTTTGTTTTGTTTTTCTTTTTTTAATAGAGCAGCTGTTTTTAATTCTGTATTTCCTCAATTGACAGGTCGTGGCTCAATTCCAGAATTCTTTCATATTATGAAAAGAAAGTTTACCAACAAAGAATGGGAAACCATCAGAAGCTTTAAGGATGAATGGACTCAGCTGGATATGTTTTATAGAAATTGGGTATAATTTCTTTCTAATTTTGAAAATGAAAGTCTGTAATGATTCCATTATCTGTGCTAAAAATAGGACCCAGTAGGTCATATAGTGCTTGAAGTAAATGGGTTATTGCTTGAGCACTTTTTGATTTTTATGTATGCAGCATAGCATTGTAATGACATTTAAGAAAGTTTAATCTGTATTTAATGTTCAATTAGATAGTGTTTATTCTTAAAGCTAAAATAAGATATTTCATTTATCACCATTTATGAATAATGTTTTCTGTGTTAAAGGAACTCACACATAAGGCCTTATTTAACAACACTTATATAATATTTAGCACATGCCAGAAGACATTACTTCAAGCTCTTCATAAGTTAATTTTCATAACAACCCTATGAGGAAGGTATTGTTACTATCATTATAGGTAACAGTAATAACTTCGTATAGCATACATTATACGAAGTTATACGACACAAATTCCTCTCAATCTTTTTAAAAGTAAAACAACTATATAAAATAATTTTTAAAACTTAGAATGTTAGAAGAGATTTCAGAGGCTAGAGGAAAAGGACTTAAAAGAAATGTCTTTCTCTGAGATAAAAAGTCTCCATGAACCTTTGGTAGTTGTTTGGGAGAAAATTGGCCTCATTACTAAATTCAAGTAAAAAATGCAACTCCACCCTGTCCACTGCAAGATCCTTAATCTCTCTTTCCTCAAAAAGTCAGTAATGAAAATAGAATCTGTACAAGAAACTAAAAAGACTAGTCATTGCAGAAAATTGAATCGGTAATGTATAGTACAAACCTGAGAAACATCTCCAGGATGAAGAGGAAATGAATAAGAGATAAAGAAAACTGAACATAGAGATTCAGTTTATGAAAATACGTGTTACTGAAGAAGACATTAAATGGATAAGAAACAAAAATGAACGATTTCATAGGAAACTGGAAAAGATTTGGGATTAGACAGATTGAGTTTCAGTTTAAAAAAAATACCTGTAGATTTTATACTGAATACACTAAGAAAATATCTCTCTGTATTGTAGGCACTAAAAGAAAGCTTCATAAAAGCCATTGGTGTTGGACTAGGATTTGAATTGCAACGGCTTGAATTTGATATATCTCCATTAAACTTGGATATTGGCCAAGTTTATAAAGAAACACGTTTGTTTCTGGATGGGGAGGAAGAAAAAGAATGGGCATTTGAGGTAAGAAATTTATCAGAATTTTCATAACTAAGAAGTTCCATACTTGGTGCATGTATATGAAATTATTTGGTGGAGGCTGGTCATTGAAATGAAACATAACTGGAATCTAGTCCTGGGGCTCTGAAGGTGAAGTCACAGATACTAGAAGAGCCTATAACATTTAAATGTAATTAAGTGATAATTAAGTGTATCATAGTCATAGAGAATAGTCACAGTAGAATGGGAAGGGGAACAAATTCCTGAAATAGAGCTTTGTGTCTGTGAACAGCCAAAGGAAGCCAGTTTGGCTAGACAATGATGAGGAGATTTGAAGAGATTTCAGATTAGGCTGATGGATAATGTGCGGGGCATTATTGTTATGGTTAGATTTTGGCCTAGGACAGAACCCTGAGAATATACGCTAATATTTAAAGGTAGAGTGTGGAGGAGATTGAGAAAGGAATGACCAGAATAGTAAGACATAAAATAAGAGGGTAGTGTCAGGATTAAAGGGCAGAAAGTATTTTGAGAAAGAGAGCTGTGTTAAAAACTGCTAGGATACCAAGAAAGGTAGGGATTCAGAGTAAATTTTACTTAGAATCCTATATTTTAAAGGGTAGCAGTTTTAAAAATTGTGAACAAAATTATTAGTGAATGTTTTCATACTTAAAGAGGCAAGCCATAACCATATGAAAACTCTCTCCTATGGAATCCTTTATTGTCAGTGATGCCAGATAAAAGTTTTTACTGTACATTTAACATTTACCTTTAGCTCCTGCATTCAGTAGAAAGTAAGTTGTATGTTCATTGCATCATTTTTTATAACTGGAAGAAAATGAGAAACAACTAATGAGAAAACTGAAGCAAATTATGGTTTTTAGCCTTTTACTGCAGCCTTAGTTATGATGCCTAATAATAATTTTTATTGATATGGAGAAAACTTGTTATACATATTGTTATGGACATAATGCTCATATTCTGATGTTCAGAGGAAAAAGAATCTTTATAGCTGGAAAACATTTATGTATACAGAAAAGCTGGCTGGAAGCACTCAATGGTGCATGGCAGGCAGTGGTGGAAGGCAGTTGTTTTTGAGTTAGAGGAGGGTTCAGATCTTAATACCAACTTTTTATTTTAGCAAGTATTACTTCTCTGACCATAGCTTTTCTCTTTTTATTTTTTAGCATGTCCTTCTATTTTGTGAATTAATTGAAATTTTGTGATTAAACTAAATAATTAATTTTAGGATAGATTTGATCTAGCTTGTCTTAACAATTTACTTCTAGGTAAATTCCATTTAATTTTTTCTTCCAATAAGTACTTTATTCTTTACAACTTGTTAGGTAAAAATTTCATTTTTATAAGATACATATTTTAAAGTGGTTTATCTTATGTACATTTTCCAGGTTAGACCAATAAAAGTTTTATTTTATGTTTAAAAGGTAACTGAATTAGCATTAGCTGGAAATCTATCTGGTTTTTCAGGTTTAATTCAAAATATTTTGAAGTCTGTTAGGAAGCCAACAACTATCACCTGAACAACCACTTATATTGTGTTATTTAAAGAAAGTAAAAGCATTACAGGTTTTCTTTTCAAAAGTAAATATAAAGGATGTTAAATGGAATTTCTACTTTTCACATAAAGAGAAATGCTAGGTCATCTATGCAGTACTTACTAGAGAGCGAACTGGTCCAGTGACCACCACTTAAGCCAGCCTGTGTATAAGAGAAGTGTGTTTGTGTGGGTACAGGAGGGTGGTCTTGCTAAGATGACATACCAGTAGGCCCATCTTTCTGAGGCCTGTAAGTAGAGGAAAGATCATTAAGAGAGTTTGTAGTTAAACATGGCTTGTGTTCCCAAGGGTTTAGAGATATGTGTGAAGACAAACACTTTTCAACTGAAGAAATTTGAAGGCAGGATCCTGTCTGGAGTAGCCATAGTATGGCTCTCATGGATCCACTCAGATTAGCAATCTCAAGCACTTCACCTTTCAGTTTCTTCCACTCTTCAGACTCTAATGCTAAACTATTTCCTGAAAAGATAAAATATCCTCTTCCCTTGGGGTTTAGTTGGGATGATAGGGAAATGTTGGTATTCACAGTGATTTTATGGATAAAAATTACAGACTCAGAAAATTCTTGAAAATTTCGAAAGTTTTGAAAATTAAACTTACCTCTCAAGTTCAATAGCACTGAATCAGCTAGCTTAACTGGCTAGCTAGCTTGCTATTTCATTTTTCATCTCAACTGATATTTATTATAGGCATTGTCCTAGGCAAAAAGGATTTAGGACAAAGTCTCTAAGCTCCATAGAGATTTCATTCTAATGGAACACTGAGTATTAATAGTTAACATTGTCAGAAGACAGCATATTATAACAGTGAAGTACATGACACAGTTTGAAAACTGTTATAAAATAGCTTCTGTAGTTCTGCTATGTCAAATTTCATATTTACATGATTCTGATAAGGTCTGAGAAGACATGGTGAAGCTTTATTTTGAAATCAATCTCATTGAATTTTGGCTGGTAACAAGATAAATGGGTAAATTAAGCAGGGCACGTTGGCATTTTAGCTACAAGTTGAACAAAAACTGGGTATTGCACAGTTAGCTCTGACATTTGCCTACCATGCAGATACTACAGAACTGCTAATTTGAGTGGTTTTCCAAAAGTAATTATAGCAAAAACATCTGTGTATTATAATGTTCATATTAACAATATATTCAGTGTAAAGAATGGGAGGAAGACCATGTATCAAAAGAGTAGTTTTGTTTAAAATGATAAATATTATGAGCTTGTTTTTTAGTTCAAAGGAAAATACTTTCCTTTGGGGGCATGGTAGGAAGTGACAGTCTCTGTTAGTATCTCATACTGTTAGAAGTGCTCAAAACAGTACATCCATCAGTAACATTCTTTAGTTTTCAGCTATCAGTCATTAATTGTACGTGTAACTGTATGTTAAGTGTGATTTTTATTTACTAAAATACTTCATACATATAAAAGCTATGTCTTATGGGCTACATTTTTTAAAAACTTAGATATTTTTTAATCTAAATATTCAAGTTACTTTGTTTAAAAAAAAAAAATTTCCGCCATGACTTTTCATAAGCTATAGTATGTAGTTAACCAGATGCTTACAGACCAATGCTGCAACCTGATTTTTTTTGGTTAATGTATACTTTAAACATATACAAAATTAACATCACCAGTGAGAGGCAGATAGCTACCATGTGCCTATAGATAGTGCAGGCTCATCACCTGTTTTGATTCTGGTTGAGCATGTACAACCTAAATCTGATCATTAAGAAACATAAAACAAGGGCCAGCCCGGTGGCGCACTGCTACAGTGCGCCGCTTGGGAGCGCGGCGGCGCTCCTGCCGAGGGTTCGGATCCCACATACAGACCGGTTCCCGCTCACTGGCTGAGCGAGGTGTGGGCGCGACACCGAGGGTTGCGATCCCGTTGCCGGTCCCGGTCCGGGCACGACACTGAGGGTTGCGATCCGTTCGTTGCCGGACACGAAAAAAGACAAAAAGGGAAAAAAAAAAAAAAAAGAAACATCAAACAAACCCAAAATGAGCAATGTTCTATTAAAGGGAGGGTGGGCTTTGTGTTTTAAAATGTTAATATCATAAAAGACAAAAGAAGGGCTGACAAGACATGACAACTGAATGTGGTATCTCGACACTACTTGACTATTACTTGGCTCCAGATAATAGATTAAAGTATTGTTTCAATGTTAAACTTACTGAAGTTCAACCACTTGGGTTATGTAAGAGAATATCTTTTTAGGAAAACCATATTGAAGTATTTCAGAGTAAAGGGCCAGAGTTGTATGTAACTTCTTAAATGTTTTAGGGGAGGTGTGGAAATATAAATGTGAGTGTGTGTGTGTGTGTGTGTGTGTGTAGACGGAGAATGTGATTTAGGAAAGGTAAACAAAACTATATCTTGATTTACATATTTAATAATCTCTATTTACTTTTATTTTTCAGGAAAGCAAAATAGATGAGCACCATTTTGTTGCGGTAGCTCTTAGAAAACCTGATGGATCTAGACATCAGCAGGATGTAAGATTTTAGGATTTCTCTGTCTTTATTCTAAAAAGCATGAATCTATTTTAAGTTTGCTTTTCATTGATGGAAGCAGTCACTTGCATTATATCAGGTTATGGGTTGGTTTTTTGTTTTTTTTTTTTTTAGGTTCATAGATTTCAAAGTATTTTTCATCATCATATCTTTAAGATCATCTGGGATTTCACAGAAACTTTTTTAAAAAAGCATGTTACTTCTTCACATTTAAATACACTTTACGAAGAAAAAATTTTGTTAGTATTATCATAGTAATATTTCCAATAGAAATTCAAGATAATTACTCAGTCATCTTAACAGTATTTCATTACAGTAATTTATTTCCTGGTGAATGGGACTGTGTTGAATATAAGGGTGCCAAGTTGATAGTTGGTGAATAATGCAATTACCTTTCAAATTGAGCCTCCACCCCATTTTAAAATAATATTCTAAAGTTTTCCCAAACTTATAGTAAAACATATGGGAGACTTTATGTCATATTGTGGCATAACATTGATCTCAATTAAATTCTTTCAATCACAATCTGTTTATAACAAGGGTATTTCCAAGTTTGTGGAAAAATAGAATTAAAAGGTAATACTTATCTTCCATGAACTTTTATCCTTGTATTTTCTTATGCTATTATCTACTAAATGAGTGGGAAAAAAAACAAAAAACAAAAAACTCGGGGTCAAGGATTCTTAGCCTGCATATAGAGATTCTACAGGAAGTATTTATTGAAGGAATACCAATATGTTGTAATCAAAACTACATGCATCCTATTACTTTTAGGGAATCCATGAGAGAGAATGTGGTATGATCAACATATATGCATCATTGCTTCGAGAAAAATAGCGCAGGCCAAAAAACAAAAAACTCGGGGTCAAGGATTCTTAGCCTGCATATAGAGATTCTACAGGAAGTATTTATTGAAGGAATACCAATATGTTATAATCAAAACTACATGCATCCTATTACTTTTAGGGAATCCGTGAGAGAGAATGTGGTATGATCAACATATATGCATCATTGCTTCGAGAAAAATAGCGCAGGCCACAGACCAGGCCTTTTATAGATCAATCCAAGGGTTAAAATTCTTCATAGATCTTCCTTAAAAAGAGACAGCATGTTAAAAGTGACATGTGTTATCTGAAGATATTCAGACTCAGGTTATCTGTCCTCAAGTGTCAGCTTTACACTCCCTGCAAATAGCTTATGTTGCCGTAGAGCGTTATAATTTTGGAAACATTTGCACCTTCAGTACTTCGTTTTTATTTCCCTGGGTAGAGCCTATTTAGACAGTCGTGGCATAGTGGAAAGACTAGAGTACAGTTCAGAAGACCTGAGTTCCTGACCTAGGTCTACTATTTAACCTATGTTGTGAGCTGGAGTAAATTGTTTGAATTGTTTGACCTTCCTGAGCCTCAGTTTCCCCATCTATAAAATTAGATAACCGGATGACAGCTTAGCTATAAAACAGAAATCACATAAACTAAGTACTGTACCTTTTTAAAACACTACACAAAGCCCAAGTACTATCTTTACCAGAATGTATAGAATATTAAAGAAGGTCTATACTGAATTGAGTTGTGAACAAGGGCTCTATCTCACAGTGGTAAGATACAGTTGAAATTTAGCATTAAATAGGGGCTGGCCAGTTAGTTTACTTGGTTTTAGAGCATGGTATGGATAACACCAGGGTCAAGGGTTTGGATCCCTGTACTGGCCAGCTGCAAAAAAAAAAAAAAACTTAGTGTTAAGTAAATAATAGATACTAAACAAGCTACATCTATGTAGTTGTGGCAGTTTGATCAGTTCCACCCTCTACAGTAATATTTTCCAGAAGTTTGCCTGTGACTCATTTCTATCAAAATAGCGTGCCTGCCAGATTTTGGGATCCCTTTTAACTCTTGTCTACTGAATCAGACTCTATGGATATGGGACTCAGTAAGTCTACATTTTAAATAAATACCACAGGCTGTTGTTATACAAAAAGTTCAAGAACCAGGTTTTCTTTTTCATATTTTTCTTTGATTTGTTACACTGACAATACTAATATAAGGAGTAAAAATAATATTCTAGAATATTGTAATTTAATACTACTGAAATATAATTTGGTCTTATTTATTATTATTATAATTATAAAATTAATAAGATTAACCTGCAATATAACAATGAATTAATCTATTTTTTTCCCTTTTAGGTTCCATCTCAAGATGATTCTAAACCATCCCAGAGGCAATTTACTATTCTCAACTTTAATGATTTAATAGCATCTGCTGTTCCCATGACACCTGAAGATCCTTCATTTTGGGACTGTTTTTGCTTCACAGAAGAAATTCCAATACGAAATGGTACAAAGTCATGATATAATCCCCTAAATAGCAAAAGCAAATGAAAACTGTAATCTTCCATAGCCACTGAAAAATAAATGCCTGACAGTATCAAATTTTATTTCACAAAACAGTTTTTAAAAAATAATGAAAACTTTTCCTTATTAAAAAGCAGACTTTTCAGTTCAAGATAGCTGACTGGAGTACGGGTCCTACCTCTTCCTTTCCAAAATTGCATTGAATTGATAGAAAGGGTGGCAGAATTTTAAAGTGATACATGTTCATTGTAGGAAAAAAATAGAAAATGCTAATGTGCAAAAAGGAAACATTTAAATCCTGTCTTTCAGCGATAACTACTACTCTTAAAACTTTGAGTATCTTTCCAGACCTTTTTCTTGACATATGAATCCATATTAACATATTTGTTGGTTTTTTTAAATGGAACATACTGTTTTGTAATTTTTTTTAACTGCACACCTACCGTTTATAAATATACCTCTGGAACATAACTTTTAGTGGTTTTGAAGTACTCTATTGTGTGGCTAATATCAGGTAGGATGCTTTTGACCAGAGGTAACCATGTCCAAATATAATTGGCTTAAGAAACTGAGGATATTTATTATCTCACATAAAACACAGTTCAGAGCTGTCATTAAGGACACTGTTTTTTTTTTTTTTTGGTGTTGCCCCAGTTTATTGGTTTTTGCCTTAGGGTCATTCCCTTCCCAATCACAAGAGCTGCTCTTGTAACTTCCAGTTTTATATCTTCATAAAATTGCACCTAAAAGGCAGGAAAGGCCATTTCTCCTCTCGTAATTGTTTTATCAGTGAGGAAGACTTTTCCCCAAAGCCCTCAGAAGATTTCCTCTCAGTTTCCAGTGACTCTGATCAGGTCACAGAGAAAAGCAATGTCTGACATTTTTAGCCTCTGAAGTAGACCCCACTGGAAAGGAAGAAGCTAAGGTGGGTTTGGGAGAATGGCATTGAGGTGAAGCCCACTGCCTGCCGTAAGAAAGATATGTCACAATTTGCTCATCTTTCTCTGTGGTTTTTTTTTTGTTTTGGCCGCTGGCCATTACGGGAGTCTAAACCTTTGACCTTGGCAGTGTTATTGGCACTGTGCTCTAACCAACTGAACTAACTGGCCGGCCCCTTGTGTTAGACATTTTGATTGTCTATGGTTTTTTACTATAAGCATTGGTGCAGTGATCGTCCTCTTACATGGTAGTGCTTAATTATGTCCTTAAGAAAGTTTTTAGAAGTGGAATGACTGCTAAACATTTTTAGAGCTTTGAAGACTGTTACTATGTTGCTCTCCCAAAAAAGCTGTACAATTTACATTGCCAGTTAATAGTATATGTGTGACCACCCCCTTTCCCACCTACGTATTCTATAGAGTCAACTGTAGGTATTACCTTTTTTTTTTTTTGTATTTCATCTTTGCCAGTATAACTGAAAAATATGTCATCTTTTAAATTTGTGTTTCTTTTGTTACAAATGAGGTTGATATATCATTGTTGTTATTGATTGTTTTCCTTTTTTGTGAAGCGCCTGTTCATCGTCTTTGTTTTTATTTTAGTAAATAAGACTTAATTTAAAGTGGGAACATAATATATAAAATGCCAAGACCATCATATTGATGACAGAATCTATTATATGGTTGTAATGCATGTCTTGGGGAGTTAAAGTCTTATTAAATATCAAGAAGTAAAATAATTTGTTTTTATTACTAACATTTAAAAATGTGCATAAATTGTATAAAATTAGGTACTTTGCTTAGGGGAAAAAAAAGGAATGTTTTATAATTTTTCTTTAATTTTATTAAGCATGCCCAGTTATTCCAAGCATAGTAAATATGTGTTTTGAAAAGATCCAGTGGCATTTATAGTAGAGGAAATATTGTTATCCCTAGCATGAGTGTAATAGTGATACAAAAACCCATTTATCTTGTCATTAAAGTAATAAAACAATTAACATTTATTATGCAACTTTTATGAGCCTACCATGAGCTAGATTCTGTGTTTTTCAGAGTTTTTGTTTTTCTATTATTTTTTAGTCAAAGTAACACATGCACATAATTTAAAAAGTCAAATAAACCTGCCGGGGTTTTTTTCCTAAAGAAAAATACCACTACATTGACTTCCTTCTTCCATTTTTGTCCCCATGGCAAGCACTTTCAGCTCTTTTAGCTGATATTTTTGTTATTTATTACTGTATCTCCAGATAACATGTTTATATTGCTTTTACTTAATTTTTCCATTTTAGGCATTGTTTCTTTGATTCCTAAGATAAAGCGTACCTCTTCTGCTTCCCAACATTACATGTACCCTGTTCGTCCCCCTTTCTCTTCCAAACATGATTATATTGTAATTCAGTGTTTACATTATTGACTCTGATTACATTAAGAATGTTTACATTATTAAGATTATGCATTATTCTTACCCTATACTACATTTTTTTCTTGAGTTAATAATTGACCTTGCATAGATGTCTAGCAGATGTATGAACGCCTTCTCCATATGTTCAGACATATCTGTTATTCTATCAGTTTCGTTTGTCATCTTGAAGAAATTGCGCCTGTAGCAATCTGCTTTGTCCAGTCTGGATGTGTGGATTGCTACACAGCTGTCATCCTGGAATCTTTGCCATCATCCTGAGAATTGTTTGCCTCTCCCCTGTGTTGGATTTCCTATTTTCCCATTTCTTTCTTAAATTTACTTCATTTGTGCGGACCATATCCTCAGGTAGCTTTCTGAGAACAAAGGGAGCATGGGAGATACATTTTGAGGCTTTGTAAGAGGAAGAGGCAATCCTCTTATATGATTGGTATAGAGATCTAGCCTTTTTTTTTAAACAATATCAACCAACTTTATTTTCAAAATATTTGAAATTCATTTGCTTTCTCATTGACATGTGTAGGGTCTATTTTCTATCTTTGGAAGCTCAAGCAGTTGTCTAGGATTTCACTTTAAATATTGATACTTTTAATGAAGCATGAGAGGGTACAGCTTTCTTTTATGCATTTATGGCACATATTTATGAAAACACTAAATTTAATAAAGGCAAGCTTTTTTTTTTTTCAAATTTTTCACCCTCAAATTTTCTTTTTCCTTTTAAAATTTTTTATTAGACTATCAATTTTTACAAATCATACTTATTCTTTATGCCCCTTATCCATTCTTTCCCTTTCCCCTTCCTCTTTTTTCCCACCTCTTCCCCCTTCTCTCCCCCTCCCCGTCTAAGAACCATAGATTTGTGATTTGTTCTGTCCATCTGATAGATCAACTGTTTCTCTGTTGGTTTGTTGCCTAGATGATCTGTCCAATACTGAGACAGGTGTGATCAAGTCCTCCCCTATTATTGTAAATCAGATGCTTCTTCTATAACTATGGAGTGTGCTGTGTGTAGAGAGAGGACCTCTTTTTTCTTTTTGGTTTCCACTGGTGCCTCTCCTTGTGTCAGTGCAGTTGACTGTCTGGCATGTCATCTGCTCAGTGGCTGTGCCTGCTTCTGTAGAGACTAGCTGCTTTTATGGCAGCCATGGCAATTATGGTGGCTGTGGTGGGCTTCCTGCATGCAAATGGTGTTTTTGGTGTGCTCTTTACTTGGTTACAGCTGGGTTCCGCTTCCCCTGGCTCCCCACCTCAGGTCCCGGTGGGGGCCCAGGGTGATGGCAGCAGCTCACCTAGTTGCAGCTGGGTTTGGCTTCCCCCCAGGTCCATGCCTCATTCTAAGATGTTGTTGCAGAGTAGTTGTGGGGGAGAAGGAGAAGGGAAGGGGGAGGGGAAATAGGGTGGGAAAAGGAGGAAGGAGGGGGGAGCGTGATTGAGGTCTGTGACCACCTCCTCATCCTGTCAGGGGAAATTGGGGCTTCCAGTGGCAGGCGGGTCATCACTAGGCTGGATGCAGATGTCGGGGGTGTGTGGCTGAAGCCCTCAGTGCCCCACTGTCCCAGCTCAGGAGCCTGGGGCACTACTAGCAGTGGCTTGGTGGTCATCACCAGGCTGGTTGCAGATGTTGGGAGGGCATGGCTGAGGCCCTCAGTCTCCCACTGCCCCGGCTTGGGAGCCTGGGGTGCTTCCTGCTGCAGCTTGGTGGTTGTCACTGGGCGGGTATAGTCATTGGGGAGACATAGCTGAGGCTTTCAGCCCTATCCCACTCCCTGGCTTGGGAGCCCAGGGTTCTTCTGGTCCTTCTAGGTTTTATAGGTGTTCTTTGGTGGTGTTAGACCTTTACTAGTTAATATCAAACTTTGTCTCTGATCCATGGGTATCTTGTTTTTTCTTTCAGTTCTATGTTGGACTATTTGCTGTTCCTACCACTTAAACTCTGCAGTGGAACTAATTTGTTGTCCTTCTAAATGGAAGAACTTCCTTTTGGGATCAGCACTTGAGCCCTGTAGTTGAGCTAAGCTAATTGCTTCATTGCTACTGATTCCCTGAGGAAGACTTTTTGTGCAGCTCATATTTTAATGGTTGACCTTGTACATACTTCTTGGTCTTGTGAGGTTCGGTATACCTGGGTTGTGTGGAAACTCTGTTCTGGGCCTGAGACTTTTCAGCAAACTGCACCCCCTGCAGTTCTATATTCCTGACCAGTCTCCACTGAGTGGTCCTGCACTGATTGGAGGGTAGATCAGCTGTCCATGCTGTACCTCATTGTTCCCCTGGTGGCCTGTCTCCCCCATCCCCCACACTGCAAACACTTCTCATAGGAAGAGCCATGCACCAGTCCGTTCTGATGACTCACCAGCCTCTGAGTGGCTCCTTTTCTCAGTTGTCTGTGGCTCCTTGCTCCTTTGTGGGTCCATGGGAACCCTGTTAGTGGTCTTGCTGGCCTGGGGGCCACCAAGGCCCTCTTCTCCCCTGCCACCTCCAAGTAACTTCATCCAAAGGGCACAGCTGTGGCTTTTGCCAACTCTTGCTCTGTGTGCTCACCAGCTCCTGCCTTGAAGCAGCTGAGGCTCACAGTGGTGTTAATGGTCCTTTCTTTCTCTCATCATGGCTTCTCCTGCCTTCATGAATTCTGTAGGTCTCTCCTCCTCTTCCCTTCAGCTCTAGTGGCCCAGCTTGGCTGTCATTACTTTTTAATAGTTGTAAACTGGTTGATTTGTGGGAGAGAGTGGCGCTGGGGACCGTCTGTTCCTCCATTTTGACTGTAAGCTTCACAAGTTGTTTTTCTAATTGGTGTAAAACAACACAGGAAAGCAAAATTTGTCTTGGAAATAGGCTTTTTCCTGGAGAGGCACACTGGAGGACCTAGCATCTAGGAGGCCCACACTCTGGTGTGTCCACTAGAGTTGAATCATAGCATCTTGAAGTGAAACCCTAGGGCAGGAGTGACAGCTGAGTCTCCACCATCTTCTTTCTGCTGACCACCGAGGCTGCCGTCTACAGGTCCCTGATGGCTCAGCCATCACTCTCTTGTGCTCCTGCCAGCCCGGCAGGAGCCAGACAGCGGCTCCCCGTGTCTGCTCCCTTGCCCCGTCACCAATGCCACTTCCAGTACCTGGCCACCATGCTGCACGAGCCGAACTCCAACTGCCTCCATCTGCTGTACAGCCTGGGTGCCTGGAGCTGATGGCCTCTCTCCTAGCCATTTCTTAACCAATTATTCCGTTTCTCTCCACCCCAAGCCCACACTGTTAACTCTATGTTCATATGCACTTTTCCCAAGTATATGGTGCTGCCAATTACTGAATCCTATGCTGCGTTATGTCTATGTCTGCTGGATCCCAAACCATTCTTAGCAGTGTAACATACAACCAAATGTGTGGCTTTCTTGGTGTCTTAGTACTTCCCTGCATAGGAGCTCTCAAAGCTTGATTTTAAAACTGGATCTATGTATATATGTATCTTGCTAGTCATACTCAAATAGATTTGGACAAATTTTCAGTTAAATTTTTAACTATCAGAATTCTTATTATTCAGTACCTGAAACTTAGAAACCAATTAGGTTTGAGTAACTCAACAACCTCTCACTAGTTCAACCTATTGCTGTCTGGACTTGAGAACCAAATAGATTCATATGTACATGTATTTACATATATCTTTGATCAAAATATTCCTGAAAACAATTCCAACTATTACTACTCTTAATCAAATTAAAGAGGATGTGAAATATTTATTTTCATAGGGAAAATAAATATGCCATCTTTGTGAATTTGGGATTGGCAGAGGTCTTTGAACGTATCTTCAGCTTATCAGTTAATGTCAACTGATTACTTTCTATGTCTAATGGTATTTATATTAGAATAGCTGTCTTCCATCCCAAGTGCTATCACATGTATCAGGCTGTTATGATAATTTTATGGAGTAGATTCTATTATACTGATGGGGAAAATAAAGTACTGAGATATTGAACAACTTACTAAAGATTATGTATCAATTGAATATTGGAGCTCATTGTTTGAACCTAGGTAGCCTAGATCCAGAGCCTGAACTCAGCCACCAAGTTAAACTTGGTGGTATGCTAGTAAATGTTTATCAACCGGTAATCCCAGGGCAGGGATGGTAGGGGTCCAGGAGCCTTCGTTTGTAGCTTTTGTTTGCTGATGCATGAAATAATACCACTTGTGTAACCAACCCCTACGGTTTAATACACGATGCCATTTTGCCATATTTGCTTCAGATCTTTTTTTTTTTTTATTTCCGAAATAAAACAGATGTAGCTAAAGACTGCACAACTCCCAGTCACGAGTCCTTTATCCTCCTGTCTCCAGGGATACCCTCTATCATATTTGTATTTTTGTGCTCTTACTATTTGTATATGCATCCATAATTAATGCAAAGTGTTTGTGCTTATTTCTGTATTTCCCAATTAGGATTGAAACATGAGGATGGGATCTATTTGAGTGTTACTTAAAAGTGGCAACAGTGTCAGAATTTAGCTCTTTGCTGGCCTAGAATCCTTCAACAGTGGGTGAGCAGAATCTCATAATTTTGGTTCTGATAGTCCTTCACTCTGTTTTCTGTTGATGCTTAGAGTCCTTTAAAGCCATTTCTGTGCCTTTTTTGGTATTGCCTGAGCAGGAAGCCTGCTGAACTGGTTGTTCTCTTCCCCTCTAAGTCCATTCTCTACCTTTCACGCTGATTTGGAAATAGCTGTGTTCCTCAGCATCACAGCTTCTGACATAGCCCTTTACTCCATATATAGATTTCACGGGTTCAGGAACCACTTTTCCTTGCCCTTTCATTTTGTGAGTAGGAACATCTTGTTTTTGCTTAGACTGGGCTATTTCACCATCTCTTGTAGATTTTTTTTCTTGCCTACACTGTCTTCACTCATTGCTTTTGGTGTGCCATCTGTTTCCTGCTGCAACTCTTACTAATAATTTGTACCACAAGTAACCCCAGGAAAGTGCGATTCTGGGATTGGAGTGCTCACAATCAACTTCCTTATTGGGAGAAGTGTCTGCTTATAATCGGCGATGTCACAGTTAAATTATCAGTGGTGGTGTGCGGTGAGGAAATTCAGGTGGAGAGTGGTGTGGAGGATCAAGTTGTTGTGGCACTTGGTCACTATGGCTATGGTGAAGATTACAGAGATTATTGTGATGTCTGGCTCTTTTGGATGTCTAGAGCATATACACAGGGAAAAGGATAAATTGAAAGCAAAGGTGCAACATCAGAAATCCTATGTGGCTTTAAGGGAATATTTTTTCTTTTGTAGCCACAGGACAAAAATGGCAAAGAATCAAGCCTAGGGCTTTATTTTAAGAGTTGCAGAATTGTAGTGTCAGTTATTGGTTAGTACTAGGTTTCTCATGCTGAGTTAAGGGCACTGGTGTGGAAGAAGTGGGGCCTTCAGAAATGAGATGAGGACATTTGGGTAGACATAGGCAAGGCTGAGAAGAGAACTTTGAACCTCCCACATTCCCATGAGCCTTCTTGCTGACAGAAGTAGCCCCTCCTGTGTAAGAGAAACAATCTAAATCTCCCCATACCCGGCTCCTCCCTCCAACCAACCCCCTGCAATGGAAAAAGTTTCAATGAATTCATTTAAGACAGTTCTCTTATAAGGGGATATCACTTATGCTCTGGATCCACATCCACGATCCATCTTTACTTATTGGAAAATAACAAATTATATGCTAGCATCCCCCAAACAGAGAAGTATAAGATCAGGTCCAGGAAGAGGCACCTATTCACGAGAGTTGCAGTTGCAGGATATTGCCATTTTGCATTGGTAGGAATCTGGGGAACAAGCATGGGAGTGGATTCTAAGGGCATTAAATCAGCAAGGATGACATAAAATAAGCCAGGTGTGCTGATATGTGTGTACTCACATAGGAAATATGAGTTAATGTGTTGGCTTGAGAATCTGTGAGTAGTGACAACAGTGTGTCAGATTGGTTAATCTAAACCTAAACTCAATAGTGGTTTACAGTTAGGTAGATTGAAACATCAGAACTTTCCTAACATGCTGTAAAGGAAAGAGTCCAAAGTCTTAGGGAGATGGGAATGTGGATTTGTTCTTTGCAAACCTGCTCATTCATCCTTTGAGGGATGAGCTTAGAGGACCGTCACTTCACGGATTTTTTTTTTTTTTTTTTTTTTTTGCTTTAGTGAATGAGTGTCAGCGTCCTTGAAAGGCCTCATGGTG
>NW_007728843.1:175706-180151 GCF_000696425.1 Galeopterus variegatus | reverse complement strand
TTTTTTTTTTTTTTTTTTTTGTTAATGCATTAGTGAATGAGTGTCAGCGTCCTTGAAAGGCCTCATGGTGTTATCTCTAGGTGAGAGATAACTGGGAGAGGCTGCAGTGGATTTGAGTTACTTGTTTTTAATGGGAATAATAGGATCACAGAATGGTTGAGACCATGAGAAGGTGCTTACAGAGTAGTAATCAGAGGGTCTTGTGCCACAGGGATTTCTGGTGATAGCTCATTGACCACAGGATGGTCAGCCTGCTAGGATCTGTTTGGTACATTAACAGAAAAATTCTAGGTCTGCTAAGCAGATTACCTGACTGAAAACACTGTGATGATTCACTGCTTTTTTTCAGCCATTTTATAGACTTAGGGTCTCTTAATTGAGGAGGTAGCAACCTTTGACAAAAAATGAACAATGTTGCCACAAGTATATAAGATAAATCTTCTGATCTTTTCCTGGGATACCTGTGCCCAGTTACCATGGTGATTATTCACTGGGAAAAGAGAAATACTGAAAACTTCAGGGGCCTGTTAGATACTGCTTTTGAACTGATGCTAGTAAATGAAGACCAAACTGCCATAATTTTACTTGTCAGAATGGAAGCTGAAAACATCAGGGATAGATGGAGTCTTGGCCCAAATCCGTGACATAATGTGGTTATTTCCCCAGTTACAAACATACTAACCTGTAGATGCCCCACATTGGTTCCTTGCCTTGTGTGAGGTGAAGATTGTGGTAGGAAGGACCAAGTAGAACCCACTAGTACTAACTGCTCATCCCTGCCTCCAGTTAAGGCAGTAAACCAAAAGTAATACTGCATCCCTGAAGGAACTGCAGATACAGAGGTCGTGGTTTCTGCCACATTCCCATTAAACTTGCCTGTTTGGTTAAGGCAAAAAAATTAGACTTGGAAAATGATTGTAGATTATTGCAATTTAAATTGTGATGTCAGTTTGGGCTGTTACTACTAGAATAAGTCAACACAATCCATGGGACCTCAAATGAAATCCTGTTTGGTTAAGGCAAAAAAATTAGACTTGGAAAATGATTGTAGATTATTGCAATTTAAATGGTGATGTCAGTTTGGGCTGTTACTACTAGAATAAGTCAACACAATCCATGGGACCTCAAATGAAATCATTCCTTTAGCAAGTGTTTTCTTTTTAATTCTTATCAGAAAAGAAAATCAGAAGCGGTATATCTTCATATGGCAGAGAAAGCAGTCACTATTTTATAGCTCTCAGGCTCTTTATAACAATGTAGTCAAGAGGGGCCTTGATCTGTTACACTAATGGCATTCTGTTTTCTGGTGACTTTGGTGGTGAAATACATGCATGGCAGAGGATAAAAGATAAATACTGTGAAAGTTCAGAGGCTTGCCACATTGGTGAAGTTTTAGGGTTCCAGTGGCTTGAGAATAAAGGAGTATCCCCTTATAATGAGCGACAGGTTGCATTATGTGGCACCAAACCCTATAAATAGAACTGCACAGTGCTTGGTGAGCCTCTGAATTTTTGGAGGCAAAATAACCAGGTATGATCTGTTACTCTAATCCACTTACAAGGTAGCTCCTACGCTGGCTGCCAGTTTGGAGCGGAGCAGTGTATCTGTGAGAGTTCGGTTGGGAAAATGGAGGTACTACAAAAATGTAAGAGGAATAAAGAGTTTAATGTAGGGATAAAGCCCACATGAATGTGAGAGGAGCAACTTTCCAATTCACTGAAAGCTAGCAGTAATGTGACCTGACATTAACTGTTCAGCCCTTGCAGTAGTTTTGTTTACACCTAATTACCTGTATTAAATTCCTTTCTGGACACTTCCACTTCTGGAAAGCTGGAGTTGACATCTTTTCCCTGTTCTTCCTGTTACGTACAACTAAGTACCCTGAATATTTGTATTAGTTTCCTGTGGCTGTTATAACAAATTATCACAGACTCAGAGGCATGAAAGAACAGAAATTTATTCTGAGTTCTGGATTCCGGAAGTCCAAAATTAGTTTCATTTGTCAGAGAACAAGGTGTCAGCAGGGCTGTACTCCATGTGGAGGCTCTAGGGGAGAATTTGCTCCTTTCCTCTTCCAGCTTCTGGTGGCTGCCAGCATCCCTTGGCTTGTTGACATATCACTCCAATCTTTGCCTCCATGGACACTTGCTGCCACCTCTTTTGTGTGTGTCAAATTTCCCCCTGCCTCTCTTTTATAAGGATGCTTGTGCTTGCATTTAGGGCCTACCCAGTAATCCAGGTTACCCTCTCCAGCTCTAGATACTTAATTAAACACATCTGCAGTCTCTTTTGCCATATAAGGTAACACTCACAGGTTCCAGAGATTAGGAGTTGATATCTTTGGGGGCCATCAGTCAGCCTATTATACCATGTCCATCAATAGGTAAATGGTTAAACAAACTGGTACATCCAAACCTTGAGACACTACTCACCTGTTAAAAGAAATGAACTATTGATACACACAGCAACCTGGATGAATCTCCAGAGAATTCTGCTGGGTGAGAAAGCCAATCCCAAAAGATTACCAACTGTATTGATTCTATTTATATAACATTCTTTAGATGATAAAATGATCAAGATGGAGAACAGATTCGTGATTTCCATGGGTTAAGGAGGTGGTGGAGGCAGGAGGAAGGTGTATATAGCTTTAGAAGGGAAACATGAGGTATCCATGTGGTGATATTAATGTTATATATTTTGATTGTATTAATATCAAAATCCTGGTTGTGATATTGTACTACAGTTTGCAAGAGATTACTGTTAGGGGAAACTGGCAAAGGGTACACAGGATCTCTCTGTTATTTGTTGCAGCTGTATGTGTATGTATAATTATCTCAAAATAAAAAGTTTAATTAAAAAATCTCCTTGAAATAAGAAGAGTGGTTTTCTGTTTCCCCAAAAGAACCCTGACTGACAAAACCTCCACTTGCCATGCTGTCGAATTAGCAGTCTTCCACCGCTATTTGTCCATGTCAGTCATCACAAGCCTATAATTCTCAGGTTATCCCTCATCCTAGATTTATCCTCACATGTGTTTTCATTTCCCACCCTTCACCATGTACTGAAACCCTTTGATGCTGCCCTCAGGAATGCATGAGCAGTTGTTACCTAAATCCTCTTTATCCTCAGTCTTCCTCTGCCATTCACCTCACCCATATGCTCCAGTTGAAACCTGGCTCTCCTCTGAAGGCACCTTTTCCCCTCCAGTTCTCTCAAATGTGACTGCTTTTACTCCCATCTTACTAATGTCACCAGGCCTGGAGGTGGCATAGGTGCTCTTCTTGTTTCTTTTTTTTTTTTCCTTTTTGTCTTTTTTTGTGACCGGCAATGGATCGCAACCCTCAGTGTTGCGCCCGTACCGGACCGGGACTGGCAACGGGATCGCAACCCTCGGTGTTGCATCCGCACCTCGCTCAGCCAGTGAGCGGCCAGTCTGTATGTGGGATCTGAACCCTCGGCCGGAGCGCCACCGCGCTCCCAAGCGGCGCACTGTAGCAGTGCGCCACCGGGCCGGCCCTCTTCTTGTTTCTTAATAGCACCTTTAGACTATTCTCCCTTCTCCTCTTCCTCACATCATCAATCTGTACCACCACCATTGCAGTGCAATAATTTTTGACCTGGAGTGCCCAGATTCCTTGGCCCAATTCCTCTCTCCATTGCATTAAACTCAGCGGGTCTAATGCACGTGTACTTGGTCAGTGACTCTCTCATCTGTGAGTTCCTTCACCTCCTGTCCTCCATTAATCTTACTCTTCATTTTATCCCAGCTACTCTTCCATGGGCAATCCCTGGTCTTTATTATTACCAGTAGCTATAACCAACCCCTCTATAATCTCATTTTCAAGCATCCCAGTCCAACCATTTCCTGTTTTTCTAACTCATTTCTTCTACTTCATGAACTCCAGTAGTCTTTCAATTCACTGGGTTCTTTAAGTCATTGATCCTGTCACATTTTGCACTATATCCTAACCCCTTCATGTCTCCCTTTCTTCCTTGTTCAAAAACATTAAAATATTTTTTTGCATATACCCTTAACTTCCCTGCCCTTCTTTTGTTAAGCATTTGGGTAAACCACAACCCTGGTTAAATCCATCTGTTCTTATTTTGTGCTTGCATCCACAAAACTGAACCTGGCTGGAGAAAACCATACTGCTTGGTGTCACTTTAAATTCATGATAATTCACCATAAACCTGCCCTTCTTTTGTTAAGCATTTGGGTAAACCACAACCCTGGTTAAATCCATCTGTTCTTGTTTTGTGCTTGCATCCACAAAACTGAACCTGGCTGGAGAAAACCATACTGCTTGGTGTCACTTTAAATTCATGATAATTCACCATAAGGGGGCCATCAATACCACCCAGCCATCGTACTATATAAATAATTTATTCCTCCCCTCTTCTTTTTTTTTTTTTTTTTTTTCTTTTTCCATGTCCGGCAACGGATC